>NW_017307171.1:324637-463027 GCF_000935625.1 Nanorana parkeri
GCTTTGGGAAATATTAGGGGTCCAAACAGACCCCGATATTTCCCTTTTTAAAATAGAAAAAGAGATTGAGAACACAGAGTCCTCTGTGTCCCCTGTTATTAATGAACAGGAATCCTCTGAGTGTTCCTGTTCATTGATAACATGAGAACAATGTTTATTTACTGTAACTACAATTATGAATGAAGGTGATGTAGATCACTCCCATTCATTCATAATTGAGGATATAGTTAACATACCATCTCCTCAATTATGTACACACACTCAGCGATCACTGATCGCTGAGTGTGTGTACCTTGCTCTTCTCTCTGACACGCTGTCACAGGAGGCTGATCGAGCGGTGTAGAGAGGAAAGCCCAGCCTCCTGTGACAGCGCTGTCTCCGCCCACACATCGCTCTGCCGGACTGTGATAGGCTGCAGAGCGGTGTGGGAGGAGACGCCGTCCCGGTCACAGCGCTCTCCACTGCAACGCTCGGCCGGCTGTCACTTTCTCTTCTCCCCGCTGAGACATAGAGCAGCACCCAGCTCGGAGGAAAGAAATCAGGGATGCGCCGATGTATCGGCAGAAAAATTGCACTTTCGGCATTATGCCAAAAGTGCAATTTTCGGCCGATATGTTTCGGGGGCCGATATATCAGTGCATCCCTACTTTATACACTCTCCATACACTAAACAGTGTGTTGTGCTGAAACCTGTGCTAGCCCTCACACTCGGCGATTTAGCGTGCAGTGACCTATAGAGAGTTTCCAACTTTCTGCTTCTAGTTGGAATGGGTTCATTGTGTTCTCAATTTAGAAAGCAAAGATTTATTTTTGCAAAGTACGGAAGGCATGTACAGTTGCATAGATGATATCCAATGGAATATAGGCTTCAGGGCTTGTTCACACCATCTCCAGACAGCTGACTCTGCGTCTCTAGAGCCAGCTGGGGGCACGTGTTCTGGTGACAGCTGTCTAACAGGGGTGTTTGGTTGAATATACAGTTTGAAGTGGAAATGTGAAGATTGCTATGTTACAGAGGACATTTATAAATGTTCATTGAGGCTAAACAGTACCCTCAAAATTTTACCTTTTTTGTCTTAAATTTCTCGTGAAAAATAGCAGTGCACTTCCTGGTATGTGAGGTTGTCTAGACACTATGGGGAAATTTATCAAAACTGGAGCAAACAGAATTTGGAGCAGTTGCCCATGGCAACCTATCAGCATCTCTGTTCAGTTTTCTCAGGTGAGATTTGTAAATGAGACAGAGAAGCTGATTGATTGCAGTGCAAATCTGTTCCAGCTTTTGTCTGCACCAGTTTTGATAAATTCCCCCCACAGTGTACATACTCTCTAAGATGCCCTCAATGGGCCAGGTGCAGCGGAGGATGTACCTCCTGTGCGCATGTGCAAGAGTTACATCATCAGTTGCCACCCAATGGCCAAAGAACTTCTGGGAACCCAGAAGTGGCGGAGATGACAGTGGGGGACCAAAGATGGAACCGATGTAGAAGGGCACACTTGTAAAGTAAGTGTGCCCTAATGTGCAAGTATGCTGTGCATACATTTACACAGTGGTTTACTTTCGCTTTAAGGCACTGCTGTATCTGACTGCTAGTTTCACCAGATTTGGAGTGAGATTTGGTGAGGCTGCTTCTGTACTGTTCTCCTTGCTGGAGGCTCAAATATGAGAAAGGGAAGTGAAGTCCTGCCTCAGCCATGATTGCTGCTTCAACATAGAGACATAGGCATAGAGTGCAGAACAAGTCATGGTAAATCAGTAAGGCCAGGTTCACAATCCGTGACTGCGCGATTGCCGTGCCGTCACAGAGTGACCGAACACCACCGCTGACCGCACTGGTGTTGCCATTCTTTTCTAATGGCACCTCAGTCACGGCAGACGGATTGCGCAGTTTCCCGCCAATGCAATCAAACACTACAAAGGCCGCGTGTGGCAAAAAAATGTACATGTACCTTTTTTCAGCGATTGCCACGCGGATGTGATCCCATTGAAATCAATTAGGCCTCACGGCACACAGTCACGCGGCCCAGGTCTGCACCAGACCTAATGGGGAAAAGATCAGCTGCAGGGAGACCACATACACTATTGGTGTCTAGTCCTTTGCCTACCTTTTTTTGGGTACAGCTTCCAGAGTTTTGTTCTTGTTTAAGTGTAAAGTTTTTTTACATTGAAATTTATATGTATTTATTAGGGATGCACCGATACCAAGTACCGTAAGTACAAGTACAGATACTTTTCAAGTTACTAGACTAGAGAAAAATTCAAAAGTTAGGAGGCAGCTGTCATTTTGTAAGGAGCACACGGAGCTCCTGGGATTTGTACATCTCAGTTTTAATGTATGATTTTGTTTTTATAAACATATATATTCGGGATGCACCGATACCAGTTTTGCAAATACAAGTACTGATACATTCTTGTTTATTGTCATGTGACAGATTTTCTAAAACAATACAGACTAATGATTTCAGGACAGTGGTGGAGCCCCAGAGCCAGGGCATAGCTGCAGCCGTTGCAACCCTGGTAGTTCTCATGAAAATGCCAAGTATCGGCACTGGTACTTGAAAAGTATTGGTGCATCCCTGGTATTTATCATTCAAAAGAATCCTCTTAAAAAATAAAAATATTTCTAAATCACAAAGTATTTGTTTATAACGTTATGTAAATATTCCGTTACTGCTTTGTGTTTAAGTCGGAGAGCATTGAATTTTATAAAAAGTCATACTTGTCAGTTATAACACATAAACAGTCTGCCATATAGCATTTCATTTTGGGAATGTTATGCTTACAGCCAATGCAATAACCGCAATTAGCACTCAGTTAAACATACAATTTTAATGCTGCCAAACCCGCCAAAAATATTGCTGTAGCACATCTACCCTGTTTCCCTGAAAATAAGACCTACCCCGAAAATAAGACCTAGTACTATTTTTGGGAATTGCTCAAATATAAGACCTACCCCGAAAATAAGACCTAGTTGTGACCATTGCCAGGGCCAGTGGGGGCATATGGGGGAACCTGAAGAGCCGCGGGAGAGAATCAGTGGTGCCAATGAAGCCAGCGCTAGAGGAAGCGAGGCGGCACTGGAGGGAGCAGAGTCGCATAAGCTGATGTTTCCTCTATAGCGCCGACTCCTGTCACAGGCGGATTGATACCAAATGCACTCTGCCTGTGAGGAATCTATAGTGAAAGCGCTCTTGGAAAGGTATTGCATCCCTGATTGTCCTGATCACCCTATTCTTAACTTTGCCATTTTGGAATATTTAATTTGGATTTGCATTAACTTTGGATTGTTGTACATTAAAAAAAAAAATAAGACCTACCCCAAAAATAAGACCTACCCCAAAAATAAGACCTAGTGTGTTTTTTTGAACCAAAAAAAATATAAAACAGTGTCTTATTTTCGGGGAAACACGGTACAAGTAGATGTGTAACAGATGGATAATTTACAAAATGAGCACGACCCCAAACATCTCCAGAGTAACAACTTTGCTTTTTAAACCTACAGTCAAGTCTAGTAGAATATTTCTGCCAATATGGAAAAAAGTGACAGTATAATATATACAAAATCTTATGATCCATGCAGATAGTTCAGTTAAAACTGCACTCCATACAGCGTACTGACCAGGTATAGCAAGAGAGGGTGCTTGTAGTAACGGATGGCGCTGTGCGTGATAGAATCAAAATGGAAGAAGGGTCACCAGCACTCCAAAAAGGTTGAAATCGGTGTATTAACATAGCATTACAAAAGTGAAAATAGTAAAAATGTTGGGGCTGCGCAGAGTACCTTCTTCAAGGTGGCACAGGCGAAGGGACCTGCGTGGCACCAGGCTTTCTCAATAACACATCTCCAGCCTTTTTAACAGAGTAGGCAAAGTTTAGGTCCAACAGGTTCTTATTGATGTTTGCGGCTGTACCGAAGATTCCTTTCTTTTCCTGTCACAAAGGCAAAGTGCAAAAAGCCTGACATTGATTTCAATCCTTCACTATATCCAAAACTGAAAGAGGAAAGGACTATTTGGGTGGAGTTCAATTTTAAATGTATGGCCTAACTTGACCAGTGTCATTGCACCGGTATAATTGCACCGCTATAATGTTAACATTTTATATGGACTCTGCTGTATCACTTGTCTATGTTGACTGATAATTGGTCATACAGTGTGTGCACAATTATCAGGCAAGTGAGTATTTTGACCAAATCACCATTTCTATGCATATTGTCCAACTCCAAACTGTAGAAGCTTGAAGGCTTATTTGATTTAAGCATATCAGGTGATGTGTATTTGTGTCATGAGGGAAGGTGTGGCCTAAGGAGATCAAAACCCTATATCAGGGTGTGCAAAATGATTAGTCAGCTTCTTTTTCCTCAGACAAAATGGGTCAAAAAAGAGTTTCAACTGACTCTGAAAAGTCAAAAATTGTAAAAAGTATTTCAGAGGGATGCAGCACTCATCCCTCTGAAATTGCTAAGATATTGGGGCGTGATCACAGAACCATCAAACGTTTTGTTGCAAATAGTCAACAGGGTCGCAAGAAACGTGTTGAGAAAGAAAGACGCAAAGTAACTGCCAAAGATTTGAGAAGAATAAAACGTGAATCTCTCAGGAACCCATTTATTCTCTAGTGCTGTCATATTCCAGAACTGCAACCTACCTGGAGTGCCCAAAAGTACAAGGTGTTCAGTGCTCAGAGACATGGCTAAGGTAAGGAAGGCTGAAACCCGACCACCACTGAACAAGACACATAAATTGAAACGTCAAGACTGGGCCAAGAAATATCTGAAATCGGATATGTTTATTAACATTTAGGATTGACCGAGAGCACTGTAGTTGTTCAATAATTAAATGAATCCTCAAAAAATACAACTTGCCGAATAATTGTGCACACAGTGTATGCAGTCAGTGGCCTCTTCTGGTATGCAAAGACACTTGTATTTTATAATACAAGTATCTTGGTATCAATTACTCCATGCTTTGATCTGTGACACAAAACCTGGTACTGTATATTAAAAGCGGCAATCCACAAGAAGCCTTCTCATTCTCTGTACGATCACTGGTTCTAAGAGGCATTCTGTCTCTCATATTATGAAGCAAACTGGGTTCTTGCATATATCTTTTTGTTTTTGTGTAGTAAACATTGCTGTAGCGATGGCCTTTAGGAGAACAGCAAGTTAGACATTTAGATTATTGGTTCAATGCTGACTGAACAGAGTTGAGTTGAGATTGTGCTGCCTCAAGGGAGTAAAAGAAGATGGATAGAAGCCAAAACGATCTGACAAGCTTTTGTGATGCCCTTTTTCTATGAAGCTTTGATTATAAATTTTTCCATTTCTGATTTCATTTTTCAAGGTTTACAAAATCTTATGGCTAAGATCAGTGTTTGGGTGCTGTATCAGTGTCAGCAGCACCTAGAAGTCCTTTTCAGGAGATGTTATTTAACCAGGTACCGATGGTGTTGAGGGTTACTGGTCTGAAATATGGTCTGGTGGAACAAAGTCGAGAACTGGTGATGCTGTTGCATCTTTTGTTACATCAGCTAAACTGACCAAAGACAAGTTCTAGTGGCATGCACCTTTTGCGGAGAAAACCAACTAGTGGTTCTTTTGGGACTATTGAAGAAATTAAGCATAAGTGGATTCAGGGGCATCACATAAATTACGCTGAAAAAATCTTCAGAGAAGAAAGAAACTGTCTACCTTCAATTACCTTACTTTAACCGCTTCGTGACGGGAGACGTACAGTGTACGTCCTGTCACTTTGTGCCTATATGACTGGCCACGTACACGTGCCGAGTTATATCAGGCTTTGTAATGCCGGTAACAGCTGATTCTCAGCATTTAACAGTCATTCATTAATGTCTCAGTATTGAGGCATTAATTAATGAAATAATTAAGCTTTTTGTAAAAGCTTCTTCCTTTCATTAATGAAAGAATGAAGCCGTTACATGCAAATAGAGGACCGCAATTTGCGATCCCGTATTTGACAGCTCAAAATAGCAGAGAGGCAGCAGTGACTCACTTCACCTCTCTGCTATTTGTTTTGACAGCTCGAGAGCCCGATGTTTGGATACATTTCACCAAAGAGATACAATGTATATCTTTTGAGTGAAATGTATCAGTTCTGATCGTCTAGGCACGATCAAAGAGCTTTTAGTGAGATCTGAATCTGACTAAAGTCAGGATCAGTCTCTAAGGTTATTATTAGCTGCTCCTAAGTTTGGATCAGCCTAATAGCCAAAAAGTGATTGCTTGTCATAGTGATTGCTTGATATAAACTGACAAGAAAAACAAAAGTTTTTTTTTCTTTTTTACAAAGTGTAAAAAAAATACAAATAAAGTGTAAAACAAAATTAGGAAAATATAAATTATATATAAATATATTTTTTATACTATAATTAATATAAAAAAATTCTAAAAAAAATAATAATAATCAAAACTTGTGAAAAAAGTGTTTTCTTGTTTATTTCCTCATTTTTTTTATTTTATTCAAACTAAGTGAGGGGTTAGGTACACATATGTGATATAATTATATAGCCCTATCTGTCCTCTAAAAAACTATATATAATATGTGTGGGTACATTTAGTAAGAAAGTATATTACTGCTGTGGAAGAATCACACAGCAAAAATGTAAAAAATGTGTCAGTCATTTATGAACAGAACCTGAAAACTAGCTCAGTCATGAAGGGGTTAAGGCTTGTGGTAGTAAAACAAAATCAAATGACTTTTAAATAATAATGTTTTAGTTGGAGGTAATCCGTGCAAATGCTGAAATAAGAGGAAAAAGTAATTTATAAAAAAAAACCACAAAGTCCGGCTGTAATATAACATTTCTGTAGTAAATCTACATTTTGTTCTGTGTCCTATGATCTTTTGTATACCAAAGCGGTTTCTAACGTTTAAGTTGTTTATGTCAAACTGGATAAGCTCAATGCAACAGAACCGTGAATATATTTGGTCTTCGTTCTCTAATACACACAAAGTAAGCAGAGTTCCATCTAGGAGAAAGCAGCAATAGAATTAGGGAGATGTCATTCACAATGCACATTTCTAAAGGGTCCCAAGCCTATGTGGACATGCTTGTTTACTCTGTCTGCAGGCTGAAAGCCACAAATGAATGAGGCTGTGCTGTGTAAACGCTGCCTTAGCAGTGGTTGCATACTAAAATGCTTATATGAGCTGTTTCTGTCTCTGGAGGGGCATCTGTTTTTCATTCCCATGGTTTATGTAAAAGGAAGAAGAAAAAAAAGTAAACCAAATCTTCAAGCTGTATAATTCTTCTACTCTTTGAAAAGCTGAGTATTGAGAAGTGTTGAGTGGAAGAGGCTTGAAATCAGCTGTACAAGGATGTAATGAAATGCTATGTACACAGAAGTGAAAAGCCAGCCGTCCTCCTGCAGGGCCTTTTATAGGTGACAAAATCCTAATTTATTGAACTAAAGTATGACACATTCAGCCAATTAGATAGTATTCTGTGCTCTCAGTTTGACTGTTTTACACTAATCATTACCTTGTGGTTAAGATTTAGTTCTCACGCATGGTCTTTTTAATACTTTTTTTTGGCATGTTAAAATGTTTTTCACACATTTGTCTTTTGGTTTTTGTTTTTATAATACATCTTAAGTACTCTCTTTCTTAACTAGAATCAATCAAGCTAACATTACTCCAATAGTGCAGACACTTTGTGGTCCTTTCACATTTTTTTGTTAACCCTCAGGGCCCATTCACACCACATCCAGATTACCTCCAGAGCAGATTGTTTCCGGACCCAATATGCATCCCAATGTATCCCTATGCTATTTCTGGCCTCTGTTCCCACCAGCGCAGTCCATTCCAGACCAGAAAAATACTGCTTGTCTTATTTTGTCTGGTCTGGAATGCACTGGCACGCATCAAAAATGCACGGAACACACTGGAACGCACATGTAAGACCAATTTATGCTAAAAAATAAATACATTTCCAATCGTGGTAAAAATGTGGCAAAAACGCAATGCACTATGTTCCAGATCTGGTCCGGAAAATGGTGTGAACCCAGCCTCAAATCCTATGTGTTAATTGTATTGTGAGAGACACAGAAGTATTCAGATGCATTTGCCTTCAGGGGATTTGACACTGGCGAAACAAAGCTGTTAGGGCAGCCCATTATAACCCATCCCACTCCCAGCATGCCTCAGTTTTTTGCTAGTATTCAAGGAGAGCAAAAGTCTTCCATGAGAGATTTCTTTTTTTCCTTTTATCAACATTCTTTTTCATACACATGTTTTGTCAGTTGCTGCAGAGCCAGAAGGGGCTAATCTTTGCAGCTTTACATATCGGCTAACCCTTGGCATCGTCACGGAAGCTGTGTCTGTATCCTGCTGAGAATAATAAGGGGAGCTAGTCTTTAATGTGCCCTCTGGTACTAGGAGCTGCTAAATGCTCTCACCTAGATACGTATGTGCAACATGTGAGTCTGCCGCAGGTTGCTTTGCAAGTCCAAGGCAGAGGTGCACCCATCTGGTGGAACCTTGTCCCTGAAGACCCCTTAGGGGTCTACAAGCTAGTGGATGAAGACTACCAGGAGCTGCATGTTGCATAAATCTTGCTGCCCTATCACCAGATATGCCTGTTTGGGAACCCCTGGACCTCAGCTGCAGTGTGTAGGGCTTTTGTCCTTAACTAAAAGAATCCTACTGGAACTTGCAGACATTTGGGTCCAGAACATTGTATCCAGAGGCTACTTGCAGGAATTTCAGATCGGTGGACAGCTCGTCTCGCAAGGGATCATAGCCATTGTCCAACAAGAGGAAAGGTTCTAGGGTTTCTATTCAAACCTGTTCACTGTATCCCAAACCCAAAAGGTTCTTAATACCTTTCTTTTGGGTCCTGCAAGTTCCACATGTGTTATGCCAGTTCAGTCATTTCTTCCCTCCATCTGGGAGACATTCTGGCCTCCATGTACAATCATAGATGCCTTGCCATCTTCTCGGCAGATCGACCTGCGTGTGTTTCCTGTTTATTGCCCTCCTCTTTGGCCTCTCCACTGCACCTTTGGCTCTTCAATAAGGGGCTAGCTGCCAGGTTGGTCTGATCCAATAAGTGGAAACAGGCTGGTTAGGCATTCTGACTTTACTTGCTGCATGCCTTTTGCAGATTGGGGCCTGCGACAGCCAAGCAACTAGCATTTTCAGACTAAGTTGTGCAATGGAAACCTCCATGTTTCTCTGTGTAGGTTTACTTTATTTGCATATCTCTTCTGGGCTAGTATTGAATCAAAGGGAATAGCATAAGAGTCAGACAACTAGAATTTTTGGGTGAGCTCAGTGAATTCAACCTCAATGTTTTTCTCATGACAGGTGTCCTATAAGCCAAGTTATTTAGCAGTTCAATGTGAGGGCCTTTACTGGCCACTGCAGCTCTTGGATTGGAGTGTTGAATAGCAGTCCTTAAAGTATATCTAAAAACCTTTTATTTCCCTTGATTTCCTGTTCTAAATGCAGTGACAGGAAATGTCTCACGTGTAGACAGTTGTCACCCGAACAAGCGTCTCATTTTTGTTCTGGTGACTGCTCAAAATAATGGATTTCCTCTCATTTTCTTCTGGTGACAGTGGTCACTAGGACAAATAATGAGAGTGAATCTCTATAGTGGGGAAACAAACAGCCAAAAAATGTCTTTAAATACATTTTAACTTCATGCCACAGCAGAAGTAAAAAATATGAGTTTTAGCTTGTATATCATCCTACCTTGCTATGTTGTTAATTATTAAAACAAGCTGTATTTCCAATATATTTCTTTATGATTTGTAATTTTAAACATCTTGGTTTTCATTGTAGTGACTTGGAGCCAGAGTGGCTGGAGAGTGTACAAAGAAATGGAGAACTCTTCTATATTGAACTGAGTGAAGGAGAGGAAGAAACTCTCTTAAACTCCCAAGGTGTAAACCATGTGCGGTTTTGTGAAAATGAAGCTGAAGTGATATCGGAAGATGTCAAGAAAGATAAAAAGACAGAGCCACGGTTTAAGAGACTTTCTAAAATATTGAAGAAAAAACACATTGGCAAGAAAGGATCTGCAAGATTAAACAGCCAAGCAGGGCCAACATCTATCCTCAAACACCAGCCTAGCAATAAAACTGGAATGATTGTACATCAGCAGTACAAAGACATTTGTCTGTATGTTAATCCAAACCGATTACTTCAAAATGGACCATATGAGAAGCTGAACCTGCTGCAGGCAATGATTGGGATTGTACATCAGTCCTCAAGGACTAGTAAGCTTATGGAAAGACAGGGCAAGTATGATGCAGTGCATAAATGGACAAGGCATGAGAAACTAGTTATACATGGTTTTATTCCAGAAAGTCCAGCTGTCCAAAGCCGCCAAATCTTTATTGGTAAGTGGAATTTCTTTCTGCAAATCTCTTTAACTACTTCCCGGCCGGCCGTTGTAAAAAAACAGTAATAGGAAAAAAAAAATTGTAAGTTTCCCCCCCAATAATGTAAAGTTACAAATAAAAAAGCTTTTTTTTTTAAAGAGCGATTTCGCGGGTGCGCGCAATTTTAAAGCTTGACATGTTTGTCATGCTTTAAAATTTTATATTTTACAAAAAATATGGGTAATAATCATTGTTTCCTAACATAATGAAAAAAAACAATTTTTTTTTCCCAAAAATGTCAACATTTTTTCCTTAATATAGTAAAAAATAAAAGTGGTGATTAAATACCACCATAAGAAAGCTCTATCTGTCCCCAAAAAATGGTATAAAATTAATTTCAGTACAGCGTTGTATGACGGGATAAACGTCAGTCAAAGTACTGCAGTACTGAAAAATGGCCTGGCCAGGAAGGGGGTCTAAACACCTGATCTTGAAGTGGTTAAAGTTCTGTCAACCCTTTATTCATTTGCAGCAGTGTGCATAAAAAGAAAATGCATTGAAGGTAATAGGCTGTATTTCTCTTGCCTGTCCTAGTGATAGGGGTCACCAACACAGTATGTAAAGGGGTATCTTTTCAGTAGGGAGCCTTGAAACTCTGCAATCTCTAATATACAGTTTGTGTGAAACAAAAGTACACTCTCTTTGAATTCTATAGTTTTCCATATCAGGACTTAATAAAAATCATCTGCTCCTTTTAGCAGCTGTTAAATTTAGGTACATACCTCGAATAAGCACATGCCATATTACACCATGTCATTATTTTATATAAAGCCAAAATGGAGAAGTTTTGCGTGTAAAACTAAGTACATCCTACTGCTTCCATAGGAATTAAGAAGCTAAGTAGCAGCCATGTGCTGCTAATCAAATGTCCTTGATTAATTGATCATCCGCAAGTGTGACACCTCTATCAAAGCCAAAGTTTTTGCAGTTTGCTGGTCTGGAGCATTCAGGTGTGTTAATACAATGCCAAGGCGGTAAGACTTCAGCAATGATCTTAGAATAGCAATTATTGCTGCCCATCAATCGGGAAAGGGTTATAAGACCATTTCCAAACAATTTAACCCCTTCATTTTTTTTTTTTTCATTTTTTGTACCCATGTTATATTCCACATTTTAGGCCTGAAAATTACTTAAAACCCCCCAACATTATATATTTTCTGAATGCCAAGACCCTATAGAATAAAATGGTGGTAGTTGCAAATTTTTATGTTGTGCAATATTAGCGCAACTCCATATTAAACCCCAATATTTAGTGAAAAATTTAATTAATGTGCATAAACAAATGCCCGCAAACCTCAATGAACTAAAGCAACGTTGTAAAGAATAGTGGACCACTATTCCTGCACAACAATGTGAGAGACTGATAAAGTCATACAGGTAATGATTACTTCAAGTTATTGCTACTGAGACGGTTCTATGGAATCATAAGGTGTACTTAGTTTTTCACACATGGCTTCTCCATTCTGGCTTTATGTCTGTATAATAAATAATGACACTACAATATGCCATGTGTTGTTGTTCATCTGTCCTGATACTTAAAAGCATAACATTTAAAGAGGGTGTACTTTTTTTTCCCCCCACAAAACTGTATGAAAATTAACTGCAATTCCTGATGTCCAGGATAGCCCTGCCCTTTTTTCCTTGTGTGCCTTGCTATTGTTCAATCAAAGTGATGGACCACCATGCCAAACAGTAAAGAGGAGGGGAAAGGGCCAGCTGTAAGCTCAGGGATAAAAGTTTCTAATTATATATTAGAGCTCCACAGGGAGCCCTATAAAGTATATTAGAAAGTTGCCTACTTGTATCAAGTGTCTGCAGGTTACATACCTTAAATAAAACATGGGCACACTTTAATTGTGTGCTTGGAGCTTTTTACTGAGGTTTTAGGGCCTGTTCACACGACGTCCGTTTTCTGTGCTGACCTGATCCGTACGCTCCTGCACTAAAAATGCATCCCAATGTATCCCTATGTGTTTTATGGGCTACAGTTCTCACGTGCGCAGTCCGTTCAGGTTACGACAGAAAAAATACTGCATGTCACATTTTGTACGGTCCGGAAACGCAAAACGCGTCAAACGCCCTGCAGCTAACATACTGACAGCCCCACTCCAGCAAAAACGCGGCAAAACACATAGCACCACGTCTGCAGATCCGCACCTGATCAGGACCTGATAATCATGTGAACAGGCCCTCAGTGAAGTAAAGAAAACACAAGGGTCAGCGCAGTGGGATACATTGGAGTGAATGTAGTACTGTACATTGGCGGTTCAGTGCACGTCAGTGTAGGTCATACTGGAATAACTTCGGAATCGTACATCAGTACGTCAGTGGGCTGGAAAAGAGATTAGAGACAGGCGAAGATAGAGGGTGAAAAGGGGAGGGGTAAGGGTCTAAGGGGTCTGTGGTCACAGCTTTTGGCCTGGTTTGAGTTGTCAAGAAAAATCAAAGGCCCAGCATTCAACAACAGAGGGAGGTAATGTTGATTTCATAGGGACCAGACTTTCTCAAAGAGGGTCATTTTCTCATTTAATAAAGCTGTTATTTTGTCTTTGGACATCATCAAGGAAACCCTAGCTTTAACCTATTGTGGGTCCGTATTGACTTTATGCATGTTCCACTCCTGATGGGCCATCCATCTCCTTTAGATATTTAAGACGTTTTTTCTTGTTTATGGAGGCCAGACTACCTTTCTTTTGCTCTTTATATTTTGTTATTTCCTTGTTTTCTAGTGGTATCCAGCCGCTAGCCCCACCACCCCCTATACTGGTGTCTTACTGTAATCCATGGTTGTTTCCCTTCCCTTTGCTGCTCTTCCTTTTAAATTTGTATCTGTTCTCATGCTGGGCAGAACTTCTGTTTTGCAGCAGACTGCCTTGTCTCAGGAATGGATACACGGTGTCTGTGTATAGGTTTGTATAGGCCTGTAACCTGAGCCAGCACTACAGGAAGAGGCCCTGAGCTGAAAAGGGAAGTTCTACCCAAGCATGAGAAGACATGAGGATTTAAAAGGAAGAGCAGCAAAGAGAAGGGAAACAACCATGGATTACAGTAAGGCACACATTACAGTATTGGTTTATGTTAAAAAATCTGAGGGTTTAATGTCACTTTAAGCTTCATAAAACCAGGTAACATATTAGGCATTTGCACTTGTGTATTCGGTTGAGTTATCATGTGTTACATAAATAGCAGATTCCTATGAACAATTGTTTAGCATCACAGTGCCCTGGTAACCTGTTATGCTGACTGCCTCTTCAACTTGGCTCTAGCATACTTGGTATGAATAGAAATCTTTGCATTGCTGCTGATGCGTATACATGTTCTATATTACTCAAGTGAAGCATCAAGAGACTTCACACTTTAGATGTAGAACTGTGTAAGCTGCAGATAGTTTTAAGCAGGGAGCACGTGTTGCAACAATAGAGCAGTTGCATGGCAGCTGTGATTTACTTTTTTTCTTTTGGCTGCCTGACTTCTTGGTTTTGGTTAACTGCGCTTCTATTTTAAGTGATTAGTTTGTGTCAAAACAAGGCATTTCTGACCAACTAACTACTACAGTATTTTAACTCCATCGTTTAAGGTTTTACAAGTTAAAAAACAAATCACTTGGCATTGGCGGCATTATCCTCATCAGAATATTTAATTGGTATTGATACGTACAGCTACATCCAGCAGTCTGAAGACTAACACATTTTGCACATTGCCGTTTAGCATCATCTTTCTGACTAAGCAAAGTAATGTGCAAAAAGTAGCAAATTTCCAATCACTGGATGTAGTTGTATCTGTGACCATCTGAACGGGGATCACTGTTCTAAGGAGAGATTTGTCATGTCATTACATTTTTTTTCCACTCATTTGACAATGTCAATAGAGCACTGGTCATTGCTGAATGCTGAGGGTATACTAAGCAGGAATAGATAAATATTGGGCCTTAATGTGTACATATTTACTGTCTATTTTTCCTTCTAACAGGGGATACTCTGATTGCTGTTAATGATGTGGAAGTCAGTGCAGAAAACATTGAAAGAGTTTTATCTTGTATACCAGGCCCCATGCAGGTAAAACATTTCTAATTCACTACACTTAATTCTTCATGTAGCAATAAACCCTACAACTCTAATAAACCATGAAACTGTAATATCACCTTTTTTGGTTGAATACTGGATATGCACCAATTTCTTATATCCTTTGGTGACTGCAATGCTAAGGCCCATTAGTTTGGGATGGCTATCATAGCCAAGTGTCGCTATCACAAGTGGATCCTGAAACTTCCTTGTTTGGCTTCGTTACAGTTCAGGTAATTTTGCTTTATTTGAACTCCAAGAGATTCTGATGAATCGGTAGACTGTCCATCATCTTCACAAAAAGGAATTGCCCGTTTAAATTCATACCATATCATGGGCATTGATTATCCTATTTCACAATACCATGGTTTTTTAAGCTTGAAGTGAAAAGTAGGCCTGCAGTAGAATACATGAATGTAATACTTTAAGCGCCTGTTCACACCAGATGCAATGGGCTGCCCAGCCTTGCCCAGTGCAGTCCCAACACAAAGACGGCAATTTTTCTTATGTCCTCTGATATGATACCACATGCGGTGGTGTGTGCTGAAAAAAAAGTTGGACATGCAATAGTGGTTGCAACGCACTGCACCACATCGCAATGGTTGGTGACATTTCACTGAAGTTCATGAAAAAAAGTATTACACAGCTTCCTTCACAGTGCCCACCAGTGGCCTTGCAGTAGTACACGCTGCTGCTGTGAACGGGCCCAGTCACACCTTCAGGAGTGCGTTCGGCCTCTGGAACGCAACCCGGCCGGCTCACTTTATTTGAGGCGGGAGGGGGTGTGGCGGTGCATTAATCTCAATGGCACCGCAGCCACGCCCCCACCCGTGGTGCGATCGCCGGCACACGAACCACGCAGTGGCTGCGTTTCCGGTCCAGTGCAAAAAGTAGTGCATGCAGCATTTTTTGTAGATCGCACTGGACCAGAACGCAGTTACTAATGTGCCGCGCGTTTGGGTGACGGCGATCGCATTGCGGGTGGGGTACATGGCTGCGGTGCCATTGAGATCAATGCACCACCATGCCCCCTCCCGCCCTAAAACAAAGTGAGCCAGCCCGGTTGCGTTCCAGAGGCCAAACGTACTCTGCATGGTGTGACAGGGCCCTAAGGGTTTATGTAACTGGCATCAGACAAATGCAGTATGCTTTCAGGTACTTCTGTGTTGCTTTGATTTGTTTTTTAATTCAATAGATTTTTATTTGAAGTTTTTGTTCACATTTTTATAACAAAAAAAGCCTTGGTACAAGCAAAACGAATAACCAGAATAACAGACAATAACAAAGACATAAAGGAAAATAGACATGAGAAATAAATCAAAATTACAAGGATAAACAGCAGTCATCACATATTTGACATATGTATCTTGTGTAAGATTGGTCAAAAAAAAGGGATGGCAGCAAAGCTAGATATACAGTGGGCATTTTAAAGGGCATAGACGTCAGAACTAAAGAGGACCAGCATTGTGCACAATACACTCATAATCCGACAATACAGATCACATTCTTGATGCTCACTTGGCCCTGGTTAAGGCGGTTGGGTTGGACCAGCGGACCCACGGGAGCCATTTAGCGTCAAATTTCGGCAGAGACCCTTCCCTAAGTGCTATGAGTTTTTCATGGTGGTAATGAAGTTTCACTATAGAGAGAGTTTCATCTATAGAAGGGGATGTTACCTTCTTCCACTTTCTAACTATGCTAAGTCTGGCAGCTAATAAAATGTGGACCGTCAGTTGTCTAAATTGTGCCGGGATACCCTCTATTCCCAAGGAAAGGACTGCCAAAGCTGGCGCCTAGATTTGTTTTTTAAGCTGCTGAAGGCACTGCTTCAAGCTACTTACTCCCTTTGTAAACTGCTTCTTCTTTTCTTTTTTTTCACAATGGAATTTTAAAGAAGTCGAAAAGCCCAATTAAAACAAACATCTTAAAGGCACTGCATACATTGCTATGTCTGCCTTTGCATTCAATATACTCTATATTGCCAAACGTATTGGGACATCACTCCAAATCATTGGATTCAGGTGTTCCATGAAATTTCCTTGCTATTTAATATTCCACGATCAAATGTTAGTGGTATTATAACAAAGTGGAAGCAACTGGGAACAACTGCAACTCAGGCACGAAGTGGTAGGTGACGTAAAATGACAGAGCGGGGTCAGCACATGCTGAAGCGCACAGTGCGGAGAAGTCACCAACTGTCTGCAGAGTCAATAGCTACAGACTATGGCAATCTGATGGATGTGTCTGGGTTTGGCGGTTGCCAGGAGAACGGTACTTGCCTGATTGTGCCTAGTGTAAAGTTTGGTGGAGAGGGGATTATGGTGTGGGGTTATTTTTAGGGGGGGAGGCTTGGCCCCTTGGTTCCGGTGAAGGGAATTCTTAAGGCATCAGCATACCGAGATGTTTTGGACAATTTCATGCTCCCAACTTTGTGGGAACAGTTTGGGGATGGCCCCTTCCTTTTCCAACATGACTGCGCACCAGTGCACAAAGCAAGGTCCATAAAGACATGGATGAGCGAGTTTGGGGTGGAGGAACTTGACTGTTCTGCACAGAGTCCTGACCTCAACCCAATAGAACACCTTTGGGATGAATTAGAACGGAGACTGCGAGCCCGGCCTTCTCGTCCAACATCAGTACCTGACCTCACAAATGTGCTTCTGGAAGAATGGTCAAACATTCCCATAGACACACTCCTAAACCTTGTGGACGGCCTTCCCAGAAGAGTTGAAGCTGTTATAGCTCCAAAGGGTGGGCCAACTCAATATTGAACCCTACGGACTAAGACTGGGATGCCATGAAAGTTCATGTGCGTGTAAAGGCAGGCATCCCAATACTTTTGGCAATATAGTGTATGTAAAGCTCTAAACAAATACCTTTTTGATGATTCTTTATTTGCGGTTACATGACCGCAAATCTCTGATCCATGTCCCTTTCTATGCGGCTGGTGGGTCTGCATTTAGGAGTTCTGATGAAATTGCAGGAAGTGACCTACAACTACAGTAGCGCATACTTGAGGGCTAGGTCACACTAGGTGCAGTTGTGATGCACTCCGTTCAGTTTGGCAGCTGCATCAAAATAACGTCACAATGATTCCCAATGGGATTTCTTGTGCTCTGTTCACACCAGTGCAGTCAGTTCTGATGCAGTCAGAAAAAAATCCTCCTTGTCACATTTTAGCTGCACCTGATCGCAACAGAACGCATCAAAAACGCATGCACTGGAACTGGAACGCACTAGACTGCTCCTTTAAAGCCCATTTTAAGCGCACAAAAAAGCTGCAGCAAAACGCATCACGCTGCAGCTGCACAGACGCAGAGCCTTCTGAATGATTACGCTTGTGCGTCAGAGGAAGCGTCCAACATGCTGTGTTATTATGAATAGATAATTAAATGGGGAAGATGCCAGGGCCAACAACGCTGTGGCAAGATAGAATTTAATGATTGTCAGAGTTTCACTTTTGGGCATTGGATACATGAGTGCAAGCCTGAAATATAAATGCATACAGAAAGTTCACTCATGCATCTA
The DNA here is from genome assembly GCF_000935625.1 of Nanorana parkeri. Taxonomy (NCBI): domain Eukaryota; kingdom Metazoa; phylum Chordata; class Amphibia; order Anura; family Dicroglossidae; genus Nanorana; species Nanorana parkeri. The sequence goes on from NW_017307171.1 coordinate 342,636, forward strand.
GTAAACCTTTGAAGAGACTGAATCCACAAACTCCTTTTAAAATTAGCAACCCTCTCCTTTATTAAGCAAAACAAAAGGATCATAACTGTGCACAGCTTCATGGAATAGACATAATTTGCCACAAAACCTTAAACAATAGCATTGGGATTCTCTTGTTTATTATGAGAGGGCATGTAAAAGACACGGCTCTGGCTGGAATAGGGCGTCCGCTATTTATTGTACAAACTTCAATGAAAGCACTGCCACTGCTACATTTTTCCATTTAAAATTTTTAGTATGATAACCAAAAGCCAATCCAACTTTTCTGGCACAAATGTATGCATTTAGAATCTATGTGCATTCCCTTGGAGTAGTTACATATGCCTGTAGATAGCCATTAAGTTTATAGTGCGTTACTTTGAACAGTGAATTGCCTTGTAGCTGCTACATAAACATTCTTCCTGTCAGTGGAGCAATCACATAGACGTGAAGAGTTAGAGATTTATCACTATGTCTCAATTTGTCTTTTCAAAGTAAAATGTATTCTTGGTAACTGAATCAGTCTCAGTCCAAGCCAGAAATTTTATTTTTGTGATCGTCCCTTTGGGTGTTCCCAGCGTATATCTTTAAGTTATTACCTGTCAAAGCTTCAGTACAGAGGCTTTATTGTCTGGGAAGCCAACAAAGTTTGAGAGATGCATATGTTTACAGGAGCAAGTTAGCATTGCATCTCTGTAACCCATAAGAATTCATTTTGCATTATGCTATGTAATCAGACAAAAAGGTAGAGTGGATGTGTTGCACAGAGCCTTTTTTTTTTATAACCGTCATAAAATAATTAAAGGAGAAATATGATTGTTTATCAAGGGTATATGCAGCCGCATTTTTTTTCTTTTTCGTTTCCATATGCAGCCTGAGGAGCCATGCTGCACCTTCATGTCCCTTGGGGTACTGTACTCATGCATGTGCATGCCATTTTTCTTCTTGTGTGCACTGAGCTGCCCACACACTGTTCTTGCTGTGACTGAAAACTTGTGCAGGTGGTTCAGATCTCTGCACTGCTGCACTGCTTTTGCCTGCAGTATTGGAACACAAGGCACTCTCCAGCCTTCACAGTTGTGAGTACCTGGGGTTTCACTCTCGGACAATGGCAGATAATAGACACTGGGATGTTTGGGTGGCAGGCCCTGGTGCCACACAGCCTTACAACAGCTCTGTGTAAGGTTTTGTTTCCTCTGAAGACCCTGTTTCTGCTTGTCCTATGTACTGCTCCTTTTCCCCATCACTACCTGCCTTAGGGTCTTCCTCAGTACCCTGCAGGACACCCTCCTGTACTCTATGCAGAAACAAATCTTCAGTAATGGCTAAACTTATTATGAAAATGTCAGACCTATTGTAATCCTCAGACTACAGAGGGCACAAGAAGATATCTTCTTCTTCCTCCTCTCAGGTGCCCCCTCTGACTTTTCTGTCTGGTTTTGCACTCCCTAAAGAAGAAGTTGAAGAATAAGAATGGGCAGCATCCAGTCCATTGGACCCCTCCTAGGAAGAAGACCTGTCTCATGACCTCTCTTCTCACTATTTCTATCCTTGTAGATGTCTTGTGTGACTGTTTCCTGCTAGAGCTGCCTGTTTCAACCTTGCCAAAAGTCAGTAGTCTGAGATCACCCCAACAAATTGTTTAATCCACCTAAACAATTTACTATGCAATACCCTATTGCTATGCAAGCTCCTGTTACCCCATGGCAATGTGTCAGACCTTATATGTGTGGCCAAAATCGATGGCTAGGTACCATGGGTCCATCTTGAGGAACCCCCGCCACTCGAAACAGTTAAAGCACTTTCCTGTGGCCTTGCGCTGCTGAGTTAATGATCTGGCAGGTACCCTCAGACAAATCTCCAGGTTAGGTCTCCTGTTTATCCAAATAAGACATTATCATATGGCCTAAATGTTGATTTTTGATGCTTCCTTCCATGAAGCCCTGAACAGTTGCCTTTTACTGAGGTATGTCTGTTCAGTGACTCCTTGGATACTTACATCAATGAAGTAACAGGGGAAAAGAGCACCGTGTTGCAAACTGGAATTTCGCTCTGTGCCTTTTGCTCGCTTCGTGCTGTCAAACTTGCCAAGATTGCCTCAAAGATGAACAGATCTTTTATCTGCCCTAGATCAGCTCCTTTAGTAGGGGTCCTGTTTCAGAGGCAGAAACATTTCAGGGGTTCTACTCTAAACTGTTCAATGTCCCCAAAGCAAAGGGGAAGTGGTCCACTGATCTGAAGATTCTCGACTGGTTCCTGCAAGTCTAATATTTCTTTATGAAATGTACCCGTTCTTTCATCGCCTCTCTTCACTCGGAGACGTTCTGGCATCCGTGAACATAAAGGATGTGTATTTGCACATCCCCCATTTTTGCTGTCCATCATCTCTTCCGGGGGTTTTCTGTAAACATGCAACACTACCGTTTTTGTTGCCCTTCTGTTTGGCCTGTCGACTGAACCCCAGTCTTCACCAAGGTGCTGGCCCCTGTTTTGGCTCTGCTTAATTTTCAGAAGATCTCCCATAGTGAGGAATTTCAGCGCAAGCTGAAGTCGGCACAAGCCTTATCATCCAACTTTCATTGGCCAATTTAAACCCTGTTGAGCTTCAGAAGGGTTCTGAATCTTCCAAAGTCAAAGCTAGAACTTCTTTATCGCTTGAAGTATCTGGTCCTGGTTTTAGACAAGGTCCTGTTCAGGATCTTCCTTTTACTGGAAAAGATCTTATGTATCTACTCCCACACTTGGTGTTTGTGGTCTAGGGGTTGCTCAACCATTTGCTTCTGCTTGAAGGTGCTAGGCTTTATGGTGATCTCCTTCCAGGCAATCCCCTATGTTCCATTTCATTCCAGACAGTTGCAGTTCAAAATTTTGGCTGTGTTGGTCAAACTGGTTCAGTACACGGACCTCTCTTTTGAGGCCACAATTTTGAGTTCCAAATGCCCAAATTCACTCCAGACTGTTGCAAGTCAGTATCTTGGCAGTGAGGGACATAAGGGTGCAGTCTCTTGACCATCCCATACTCCTGACCAGCAAAAACAGATTTGTGCTAGAATGGGGGAGTTTGAATCCAATGCTGGAGTCAGGAAAATCTTCTTATGATGGATGTCAGTCTGTTGGGCAGGGGAGGAGTCCTGGGTCCTCTCTTGGTACAGGTGTAACACACAGGCTACGAGAGCTAATGTTTTAATATGGATCTCAGCTACAGACATCTCAGAGAAGACTTACCGAATGAAATAGAGACTGAGACTGGATAAGACTCAAAGGCACAACGTGACACCACTCAATTGGATAAGAACTAACTTCAGCAATTGCCAGGGTAACACATGAGTTTATCAGTAATTAACACTTCACCAACCTTGGCTCCATAAATAAACTAGAGGAAGTTACTTCACTTCAACACAGGTAGATAATGAGTACATGAAGTATGTGCGACAGCAGAGACGAACCAAAGATCTTCACCGAAATGCTTTGCGTTTGGTGGAAGTAAGAAGCAGCGTTGCTATTGGTGTTAGTAGTTGCTATGCAATGCTGTAGCTGAGAAGGGGTTAACAGTGCCACCTCAGAGGAAGAGGTAATGCTGGTACTTAGCTATGTGTTTCACTGGATGCTCTGTTGTCACAAGCCATAAGCCAGGAGTGGATGGGTTAAATCAGGATGGAGAGTGGTATAAAGTAATCTAGGAGAGATGCCTATTCAGGATGCATAGTGGCACGGTCAAAGGAATGCCCAGCCAGGATGGTACAGTGTTAGGAGTATGATCGTCATGGAGAGCGGGGTGAAGAGAAGCTTGCCTGGTGTCTGCTCTATTGCACGCAAGCCGAGGAATTGAATTTCACAGCTTAAGCCAACTAGGAGGGAGGAGCAGCATGACGGCGCAGGGGAGAAGACCGAGCTCCGCGCCATGCCCGGAACGCTGGAGAGGCAAGTCTGTTATGACGGCATACTTGATCACTGGAGAAAGCTCATCTCTCAATCGATATCCTGGAGCTCACAGCAATTCAGTTTTCTCTTCAACACTGAATCTTTGCAAGGACATCCAACCAGGTCTGAAAGGCAGAGGCCTGTCGAACGCTGTCATCTCTATGCTTCTGAAAGCTAGGAAGTCAACCTACTGCATGGTCTACTATCACACCCAGAAGGCTGATTTTGCTTGATGTGAAGCAAGGAAGAAGTACTCTGTGAGATGCATGGTATCTTTCCTCCAGTCTGGCCTAGGCCAGCATTTGGCTTTGAGTTACTATCAAGGGTCAAATTTCTGCTTTGACAATGCTTTTCCAGAGGTGGCATGGCTCTCCCTCTCTAGTGAAGGGCTTTGTGTAGAAGGGTCACTCACCTTTTTTCCCTTGTACTCACTCCGGTGACTCAGTGGGACGTCATCTTAGTCCTGTCAGCTCCGCAGTCACCCTTTGAACCTTTTGGGTTCAGAGACCCTACTCTTTTGCAAGGTTGCCTTCCACATCACCACCAATTCTGTCAGGCGTGTTTCTGAATTGTCGGCCTTGTAAGGAGCCTTTTCTGATTATCCATAAGGATAAGGTAGAACTGCGGCCTAGGGCCTCCTTTCTCTGCCTTTCACCTTTTTAACCTTGACATTATCCTACATCCTTATATCCTGCTCCTAAAAAATCTTTCTCTACTGTTTGGGTGTTGTTTTGGCCATTCATGTTTTACCTGTCTGGTACTGCTTCCATCAGCATGTTTGATTCCCTGCTGGCTGTCAAAATACCTGAACAATCTGATTGGATGAAGGCATTGTTCAGGTGTTTTGAGAGCAAACAGGAACGACTAGCAATATACTGAAGCTCGGCCCAGTGGGAGATTCCCCCATCCACACAGTTTTTAGCATAGATGGAGGAATCTGTTGCACTTTTTGCATCTGATTATAGGAAATCTGCAGAAAATCTATGTGTATGACCAGCTTTAGACAATTGTCACTGGAACAGGTGTACAAAACAAAAGTATAGAAGTGTGTAGTAGTTTTTATTTACTAAGAAATATCAAATCAAAACAATTGTACTCACAAGTGTAGATCTTTGTGTGGCAACAGAGTATGCTGCAGATCCTGTCTCTAATGAATTAACTGTATTTTTATTAAAACAAAATGGCAATTGTTTAATACGCAAGTGTTTTAGCAAACTCCAGTTAGGATGACCCACACACACATGTGCACACTAGAATCACTCATATTTTAGGTTTTATTTCTTTAGGAGATCAGTTTATTTTACTGGTAGGTGGTGTGAACATTGCATTTCTTTTTTTACTGTGGACTTGTAATTTATGAAGGGATTGGCACTAGTCGCAAGTGTTTTATATTTTCACCTTTTATTTCCTACTAATAGACTTCTCTAAAGTAACTAGATTTTTAAAATGTAATATTAATCCATTTCCTCTCTGGATCTTTCTTTTCTTTTTTTTTTTTTTGGGGACAGGTAAAACTGACATTTGAAACACCTGTGCTTGATGCTCAGATCCAACCTCCGAGAATAAATTATGAGACGCAGCCACCCATAAATCCTCTAACAAAGCTGATCTGGGGTGAAGAACATGCCAACCACCTGCAGATTGTGCAAGGCGTGCCTCACATAGCAATGTACCTCACACTAAGGCTGGAATCGGACAACTCAAAGGAAGAGGTAAGAGTTCATGCTATGTTAGTAATGTGAATAATTGCATTAATGGCACGGTTCCATACGATTTAACACACACTATAGCCACGATGCACCTACCATGGGCAGCACAGTGGTGTAGAGGTTAGCGCTTCTTCCTTGTACCATTGGGGGTCTCTGGTTTGAATCCTTCTCCAGATCACTATCTACGAGGAGTTTGCACGTTCTGTCTGTGCTTGCACGGGTTTTCTCCCCACACTCCAAAGACATGCTGGTAGTGTAATTGGCTCGTGTCTAAATTGGCCCTCGTATGTATGCATGTGAGATGGGGACCTTAGATTGTAAGCTCCTTGAGGACAGGGAATGATGTGAATGTGCACTGTATAAAGTGCTTCGTAAAATTGTCGGCGCTATATAAATACCAATAATAATAAACAGTGCGGGAGGCAACAGAATGCACCCCCCGCACTGTTAAAGCATAGTAGGTGTGTTATACGGTACCATGCATTTATTGCACAGAACCATGCAATTAACGCACGCCCCTTGTGTGAACGGGCTCTAATGGTGCTACCAGGAGCCTGTGTTTATGGGGGCATGAAGAAATTATTTGTGCCAGCAGAGTACAGACTGATTACCAGCACAATACAGACAGGGTTAATTATTTGAAACCAAACTCCACCAGACAATGGGAACGAAGCAAGATTTTTCAATTGGCACATTCCATAGCTATTCCATAGCTATGCTATGGGAACATGTAACAAATATAAAGTAGTGTTATCCCAACTTGGCTGCAAAAGTGGAAACACACTTTAAACTCATTTAGCATTTACTGTTTATGGAATGGTGGCTCCTGTACCAATTTGGTGCAAGTTTCTTCATCTACGTTATTCAGAGTATTAAGCTACACATTCCTGTCAAAAGAAGTTCTGAAAATTAGCCATTCTGGCAAATAAGGTATATTAAAATGTTAGCAACCTGAATCAAAGCTCTGATAAATAACATCATTAAAGGAGAACTATGAGGCGAGTGAAAATCAGCCTCATAGTTCTAGCCGACCTGTGACACTGAAACTGTCACAGGTCGGCTCAATAGATTTGGAGGTGAGCGAACACATACTGTTATTCACGGCTCCCTGCAGGGATTCCCCCCCTCCCCTGTCCGATCCTCCAGCGCTGACTGGTGAAACGGACGGGGAGGGGAGGGTACAGCTGGCTCTCCCTCTAGTTAGTCAGAGCCAGCTGTCACTCACGCAGCTGGGTGGATCCAGACAGTCGGGATCTGTCCCGGCTCCGGCGTCTCAGTATACCGCGAGCTGTTGCTCACGTTATACTGAGCCTAGGGTGACGGGAGGACGTTAGTTTGTGTCCTCCCGTTACCCTTAGGAGAACTATGGGGAAAAGCCCTGACCCCATAGTTCTCCTTTAAGGCAGGGTCTTCCTTATAAGTGCATTCTGGCTTCTACATTGTAATCACTGGCTCCTAGTTCATTTAGTCCTATGTGTTTTCTTACAGACAGGTATGCTATGCTTGTGGGTTCACCATCCCTTTTACTACCATTCATAAAAGGGAATTTATCAAAACTGGAGCAGATAAAATCTGGAGCAGCTGTGCACGGCAACCAATCAGCTTCTTTCTTTTGATAAATTCCCCCCAATGTATTTAGTTGGCTGATGTTGATTACCTCTATTATTTGATGATCTTAAAAAGGGAGTTATGAAGGAGACGGTTCATCCAAAACTGACATTGTTTTTCCTTCTGCTAAAACAGGCCTCTCCCAATTAAATGTTTGTCCTTTTTTTACTTGTGTCCGTTTCGTAGCTCATTTCTTTTTAGCCTAACACTTTAACATTTTTATACAATATGTGAACTGCCAAATGATTTGTGGTTCCCTTCAGTCTCTTAGGAGAATTGCACATCTATGTCACACTGCACAGCCAAGCAGGTGGCATATCTAGTTCCTGGTTCATTGTTGCAGCTCCCTGTGTCACCTCCCCACATCCAACTTCGCTTATTGAACTATGAATCAACATTCTCACACTTTTGAAATCATTGTTAGTCAGGTGCATATTTAGCCATTTGCCTGGAGAACCCTTTTACATTCATTTAGTATGTTTAAGAGGGGAAGGTAAACTATGAAAGTGCTGTATACTGTAGTGGTCTCCAATATAACTATTTTAACTGGAGGTTATGCAACCTGTATCAACTTGTGAGCCACTAGAAGGTATACCATGCTGATGAAGTGCATTAAGTATGAAGTAATAGTATTCATATAAATATGGTACTTTATTTAAAATGTGCTACACCTACTTGACCTTGCCCTTGTGGGTTGTGTATCAAATGTGATGTTTAAACATCTGTGCTGACACTTCTTTACAACATACTAAAGACATTAAAGGTATCTTAGATCCTTATGACACTCCACTATACAGTACAATTTTTTTGTAACATGAATCAAAAACCTGCAGTTTTCAGTATTCAATGCACAGCTAAATACAGCCCCCTTTTTGCATTTACAACGCAATGGAATATTTTATTACAGGCAATCAAGTATATGCTCGATGCATGTGTACATTTTTCCAATAGTTTGATATTCGAGTCGTATATTTTTTAATAAATCCCATCTGCTTACTGCTTGCCATTTATGTCTTCTAGTAAATAATGGAGGCTTCATTTCTTATTTTTTTTAAAACCAATGTCTTACAGACTAAGATTCGTCCTGTAGTTGTGTATTAAATGTATTTCACATTAAGCTAAAATGTTCACATTAAGGTCTGCCATCTAGTCCATCTGTTAAGATAGACTGAAGGCAATCTGCTCTGCAGATGTGAGCCATAAGTGCAGGGAGTATAAATAAAGACTATTTTATCAGGCTTCTCAAGACTGGAATTATTCATCATCAGGTAATCTGTCCCTTGTATTTTTATGTTTATTGGCCCATAATCTGTGTCATGGTTTCACTGGTAAAAATGGTATGCTTTCCTCATCATAGTTGTATTATGTATCGTTACAAACAGAACACAGGTGTAATTCCTATGAAAGAAAAAAAAAAAGCGCATTGAAAGAAAAATGGATTAGCATTAGCCTTAAGTTGTTTACATACCTAGGAATTTAAACAGCGTGGCATAGACGTTCTTTAGGAGAGTATCATGTCACAATGCAACAAAAGTTGGTGAGTGCAAAAGATTTATGTACATACCAGAAACATGTACATGTCAGAATTTGATGTGCCAGATGTGGCACAAACTACATGGAGGCATGGTTGGCAGCTGGCATTGTGATTGGAGTGTTCATATCAGCCATTCCATCCCATGTGTATGTTCCGTCCCACTGTTATCGGTTGCAAGGACACTTGGGCGGACAACGTGACATTGGTTTTATTTATCTAAAGAATTAGTGCACTTACAGATAAGGTGCACTTGTTCTTTAACTCCAACGTGGCAGTATTTTTTATGAATTTGTCGCAGAAATAGTGACAATGTGAAAGTGTTGCAAATAAAAACAAATTCAATTTATTACACGCATTGGAACTAATACCAAAAGTGTTGCATGGCTTATATGAATTAGGTGCAAGACCTCCCATTGCTGTGTGCTGACAGAAATCTGTTACAAACGCTATATTGAATTGCCCCCTCAGTCTTTTTGGCAGACCATAGAGCGCTCGATTAAAAGTTACCAGTGCTCCTGGTTCTGTGAATCACTTGTGAATATTGTGCTGTTTCTGTACTGCATCATACAGGGACGTGCACTTTAGGCACTGTGAAGTACTTATTACATGGGCAGAAGGATGAAGGACCTGAAGTATAACATGGGTGCACCGCTGACAGGGGTCCAACAAGGATTGGAGTTGATCCCAGGATGTGGGATCAACGAGACGAGGGGGGGCGGGAGCGGATCACACTGGCCCCAGACCCCCACCCCCGTGGTCTCTAATGTTGCAGTAGACCCTGCAGAGCACACCATATATCCTGCATAGCCCACCTCTCTATGGTGGGCTCTGCAGGGTCCCAGGTGGGCTGGTCGTCGTGGTCCCTTTCCCTGTACCTCCTCCCAACTCATCTTACCTGCTGCTGCTGGGGCCCGACCTCCTCCACCCCCTCCCCCGTCACCTCTGCCATGCCGCCCCTGGTGCAGCTGATACTCATGTAAGGGGCCCCCCAGACCTCTCACGTGGGTATCGGTCATACCCCCCTGATGGCGGTGTTCTATCAAAGTTTGTGTCTATGTTAGAATGTGGGACCGGTGACGTGGTCACACGTTTTAACGTAATCCCACCCAGTTTTTCGGCGGTGGAATGTGTGACCGCCAATAGGTGAAGCATTCCAACGTTGTGTCAGCTGTTCCAGGGCAGATCGTATGTGCAGGAGAACCGATCTGCCCTGGAACAGCTGATCAGTCCTGAAATGTCACTTCTCTCCGACTGCGATCTCACATTCCACCCCACTCACAAAGTCAGATAGAAGTAACATTTCAGGACTTAACAGCTGTTCCAGGGCAGATCGGTTCTCCTGCACATAGCATCTGCGATGCCGATCTGCCCTGCAACAGCTGAGAAAGCGTTGGAATACTTCACCTATTCCACCGCCGAAAAGTTATTTGTTTTCTGCTATGGCATCATCTCTCTAGTTACAATGATCTCATTGTGCCAATGGGGCATTGGAGCTTTCCTGCATGTAAGCTTTGGTTCTGCATGTTACCTTTGTCCTAATATATATTGCAGCCTTTGGCTAGTTAAGTCAGGCATATTTTAAATGATAGGCTGCAGAAAGGGCTGGTGTTCAAGATGCTTGCAGATGCTTTCTTTTTGAATGACAGAAGCTGAGTAGGTACAGACAGTTTAGGTTGGCTGGTTATAAAGGCACGGTCTGACCAGCTTGAGACCTGACAGCACAACCTTTAACACAAGTGGTTCTATTGGACTGTCATTAAAGAGCATGGCAGCCTGTGGTGCCAGCTTATCAGGAGCAAACTTTACATTACATGAAATAACAGCACACAATACCCCCCCAGGGGGCGGGGTGAAAACAAACACGCTTCTCCTCTCCCACCGCCTGTTACTAGGGACGCGGCCGGGAGAGGAGGTGAGGCACAGGACCCGCCATGGAAAATGTGCAACAAAAGGAGCCTGAGCATAACTCTTATTTTCTTATTGACACATTACAAATACACATTGTACACACACCATAAACCGCACACACTTCATTGTATAGGTTGCACAGCCACATTTCACAACTATATAATAATCTGATCCTCTATATTGAAAAATGTATGTATCCCCTCTACCCAGCTATCTCAGACACTTCTTGGGCTGCATGAATTTGTCCTCTACTTGTGAGTTAAATTTTTTTCCAGCACCTCACACACCTTTAAGGTCTCAAAGGGGAAGATATTTCCCTATGTTCTGCTAACTTCCTTTCAGACGTGCTAAAAAATACCCCAGCATCTTCTTGGACTGTAATCTGTGATGATAAAGGGATTCTCTGCCAAAGACATGTTGACTTTGTTGGCCATTCTGGTTGGGACATTGCAAGCCCAACTCCTCGCACCTTAATTTAAATGCTTTTGAATAGTGTGTACCTCTGCCTGCTGTTAATTAAAAGTGTGCTGGTAATTGGCCACTTAGCATCGAGCCACGTGGGGGAGGCTCCACATGTTCATCATACATGGGGGCCCCACTTGGTTAGATATGGCTCCAGTGGTGTGGCATGGGAATGTAGCTTAGTAAGTATAGCTGCCTGGAGAAGGGGGGGCTATCTAAAAGCACTGTTACTTTACCCTGATTGAGCAAAGTGGGATTTTTTTATGAACAGTGATTATTTAGAAATTATCCCATGCTTAAAAAAACCAGAAAATACAGGGGGGTGTATGACTTTAGTTAATGCGGATGGTTGCTTTGGGTTTCTGCTGTTTTGCCTTTTTTGTTTATTCAATATGCCCATTTTAATTTAGCAGATACCAAAAATGTCTCTTTTATCACTTGGGAACTTATAGCAGTTTCCCTACTTGAACAAATCTTTTCTACTTCATCCATTTGTTTGGGGAGAACCTTTCTATTTCAAGGGTCTGATGTAATGTGGCCACAATGATCTGAATGTGAAAGGTGAAAATGAAAGGGCTAATTTCATTAAACTGAAAGAATCAGCCTTGACAATCCCATTAATAGTTGGAGGGGATCTCCGCTTCTATTTGAACTGAGATTTTCCTCGCATTCTTTGCAGAGCTTGGATGGAAATATAAAGAGGAGCTGCTAACTCTCCTCAGTTTTTTGCAACACTTTTTCTAGCCCAAAGGGATTAAAAGTGGTGCTTGACCCAAGGCAAAATATGTCTTGTTTTCTAAGTATGGAATTTGTATGCTTGCCTACTGGCCAGAATGCCAATATCTTACCATAAAAAATATCTTATGTTTTGCAGCTGTTACTAGCTGCTAACAACATCCTGTTTAACATACATTTTGTCTACTAAATGGCACAGAAACCTACAATTGTGTAAAGCTTTTACAGCATATGCACTAGCCAGTAATCAGGCAGCTAATCCTTGCCTCCTGATAATTTGCTAATGATTGGGAGATAACAAATATGGAACCCTGTCATAAGCTATTCAGGTGATACCAACGTAGAATGAAAAATCCTGTCATACAATCACCACATCTGTGTCTACAGTTGTGGTTACTGACCCTTTTGCAGCCTGTTTGAAGTTCACACCCAGCAGAGGGTGTGGGCATGGACTAATGCCCCTATTACAACAGCAAACTCAGTAGATGTAGGAATTGACATGCCACAGCGATTAAAATAGTCCAGATAGAAATGTATTCTATTAGGTTCACGGGGACACTCGAGAGTAGCGAACTTGTTTCGGGAATCCAAAACACTCCCCTTAGGTCATTTATGTGGACTACAATCCCTGCAGCTTGAAAGTTGTATTGAGTTGTGATTGTGGTATTTCAGGCTTGTCAGCAGTTGGTTTGAACCCCCAATGCATTTGCAGGGTTTCTAGCACACATACATGCTTTCTCTCATTAAGTCTTGATGAAGGGGGTTCTCTTTGCAACAGCAATCGGAGCAGATGTGTAGCTGTTATCGTCTCGATCTGCCCTTCTCTCACCATCCCTGTTCTGCCTCTCATTCCAGTGCCAGTCAATACAGCCACCTCTCCCATTTTAGTTATAAATACTATAGCTGTGCTTAATTGTTTTAGCTTACAATTATTACACTTGTATACATGTAAATTGGCGGGAATATGACATCATTATGATGTCACAGAGGGTGTGTTCATTATCAATGATTGGTTTAGGTTGATTTCACGGATGTATATATTCACTTTGGTTGTTACATGCATTGTCACATTGCTTTTCCTGATGAAGGTGCTGGTGACCTTATTGTCGCCATGAATAACTGCTCTGAGTCTGCTGGGGATGCTGACTTCATTTTCAAGGTCTACTGCATGTCATAAACAAGTAGGGCATTGTTAGTGAGATTACATGTAACAAAAAGGTAAATAGAAATGTAGCCTTTTAGGAAGATTGTTGCTTAGCTGAACGTGTGAGGTCAGGGTCTCTTTAACCCCTTCCTGCTGTCTTTACACATATATTTAACACAGTTCTGCCATATATATGTCTACAGCCAGCATCGCTGTTCTGTGTTGAAAGCATGCTCATTCGTGCATCCCAGGCACTCTAACCAAGCTGTCACCAGTAGTTCCTGGATACTGTTTACGATCAGTAGCCGGTAGGATGGGCTACTGATGACATGACTACTGTGAAAGCCAATTACAGTGATCATATGATCGGAAAGCCCCAGGAATGTTAAGATCCCTTAAAGGGCAGGCTCTTGCTGGCAGAATGGGTTTAAGTCTATCATCCAGAACAAGAAGGGGAATAAGGACTGCAGAGTTTTCCTAAACCTTATTAACAATATACATACTTGTTCCAGTAAATCATTGTCAGAGGAGCAGTATAACATCCACGCAGCTAGAATTTTTAGAAGGTCAGTAATTACTACTCCTATGTTTCTTTTAGGAAGAGTTTGTCATAACAGGCTGTACAGCTATTTACATCCTTTTATTTTTGCCATTTCTACAGGAGAAATAAGGGCTGTGGGAAGTTTGAACCTGGCTCTGTGATTAGTTTTGCTGAAAACAGACTGGTTGAGTTTTGCCACAGTTACCTGTTCAATTTAATGGTGTCTGATAGGACTACCTCTAGCCACTGCTCCATCTCGGCACAACTGATTTCAATGACCGAATACAATTTAATCAACCCTTTCAATGGTAGAATACAATTAACTCAACCTATTGCATGTGAAATTTAATGAGCCAAGATTGTTAATCACTTAACGAGGTCATCTTGTAATTACCGTATTTTGCGGTCCATGAGACGCACCGAACCATAGGACGCAGGGAGGTCCGGCGCGCCTTATGGAGCACTCGACAGACCGTAGCTTCTGTCGCAGCTTCTATGACAGAAGCTGTGACAGAAGCTGCAGTTGGTGACCGCTGAGACAGGTGGCGCTGTGATTACAGCGCCACGGTCTCAGTGATCACACAGAGCAGACGAAGAAAGTCCGTTCTTCGTCTGCTCTATGGTGATCTCGATCTTTGCCACTGCTCGGTTTTAATACGAGTGATCTCATTAGATCACTCGTATTAAACGAGCAGTGGCGCCTGCTGCTGATCACGATTGCCGCCGCCGCTGCTCGTTTTTAATACGAGTGATCTCATTAGATCACTCGTATTAAACGAGCAGTGGCTCCTGCAACTCGCCCGGCGCCCGAACCTGCATGTCTCGGGCGTCGGCATTCGCTCCATAAGACGCAGGCACATTTTCCCCCTCCTTTTGGGGGGAAAAAAGTGCGTCTTATGGAGCGGAAAAATACGGTAAGTGGAAAGAGTGTAATCTGTCCTAGACCTCTTCAAAATGCAAAACGAATGGCAAACACACTCATCCAATTCATAACCAGCTTTAGAGCAAGGTGCACTTGGAAGGGCTTTATACAGTACAACAGCAAAAAGTTTTCAAGCTCACTCACCAGCCAGCCTGCCAAAAAAACTGTCTGTCTACTAAGGTTAAAAACAGAGGATTTAGTTGCACGTCTTCTGCAGAATATGTGGAAGCCACACTGCCTCGTCTGGCACCTCTTCAAGATGCACATTTTACTGACTTTGCACACTTGTCACTGTAGTGATGAAGATTTGTTCGATGGCACTGTGCAAACTAAGCCATTACTAGGAGACTGGTTTCCTTTCTGTCAGCTCCTTAGAAGCTAAGAAAGTTGGCCTGTGCTTGCTGCTAAATAAAAGATTTCTGGTAGTGAATATCTGAGGCTTTGATTGTGAACATGTGCCACTGTGTTTTAATGTCATTTTAATTTCAAACATCAGTGGAGCCTGGGTTTATGCTGAGCACACAGAATAGTCTATAGAACTAACCCAGTGGTGAGACAATCCCTTTGAAGTGTGGAGATCTGGTTTGAATCTTTACTATTTTAGTCCAAGCCACGTTGGTGCCCTAGCAGACGTACTGGGAAACAACTGTTTGGAACTGGAACCTTCCACAATTGCAGGGTTTATTTTGATATTAAAGTAATTACAGAAGACATGTCAAACTGAAGGATAAAGTTATAAGTTTCAGTATTTATAGAAAGTGCAGATTATTGTGAAGTAATCAGGAATACAGAATTCAAATATTGCTTCTATCTTCTGAAATGTTTTCATTCTTAAAATGATAGAGAGTAGCATCAGTTTCCACCACCTTTTTGTAAAATGGCAAAGTATAGCTCACATTTTTCCTCTCTACAACAACAGTAATGTGTTTAATCAGCTAAAACTGAAGCTGAAAAAAGAGGGTTCTGGTTTACTTTCTTGTCGGGAGTTTGGACTGTGTAATGCCGTATGTTATGCCTAGTTGGCTTACAGCTGGTGCAGTTGTTTTGGGAGGAAGTCCTTTCTGCATATGGGTGTTCAACGGTGAGCCCAGTTTAGTTGCCAGTGAAGTATTTTGCACTTTTATTTCCGTTCATATTTCTCACGTCACGTGAATAGCTGATATAAAGTAAGTGACTCACACCAAACCTAAAGCTCAGGCAAACTTACACTATGGCAATGATCAACATTATCACCCAAAAAAACTAATGCTAAAACTAATGCTACAAAACTGTAATGTTCAAAAAGAAGTTTGGCATAACGTATGAGAGATATATAAATGGGGGTGCCAGCATTCAGTGTGCCAATTTATCAAAACCCAAATTCCCGCACCAACTTGTCCATGCCCGGTGCAACTAACTGATATGCATGCAATGAATACTGAAGTTCACTAGAACTAATATATTTACCGTGTTTTGTTTGTCCCTGTTTATTATTCATTGATCAGCTGTTTTTGTGTTTTAAAGTGAACCTGTCATCAAAAAAAGAAAAACAAATTGCAGATAAAATCATAGAAACATTAAGTAATTTAAATGCTGACTTGAAGTGTTTTTCCTTTCTTTACATTATTTTGTATTCACTTGCAGTGTGCCTTTTGAACTTGCTTGTCTACTTTAGGAAGAGTCAGTTCCCTGACACAACACCCTTCCGCCTTGCACATCATAGCCCTCTCTTCTTCTGGAAGTGTCTAATTATTGTCTGTGCTGGCCCAGCACCTCCACCTCTCTCTTGAGCTCACTGCATAACCTTTTAAGTAGCTGCCTGGGAAGAAAGGAAGGAGAATACTATAGAGTATCACTTGAGTGACAGCTCTGAGTCTGCTATGGATGCTGCTAAAACATCCAAGATGTCTGTGTCCAGAAACAGTCTCAGTATTTTTGGATGCTTACACAAGGGGGCTTTTACTGGTAATTGACCTTTCCTTCTATAAATGCTAGTTGGCTGTCTTCCTTATCCAGTGGCTTTAATGCTTTCTGTGGCCCTAGATCTGGAACAAGTATGCAGATCAAGAGTTCTGATATTCTGACTCTCTAATCTGCTTACCTGTTCTGGGTGACTCAAGAAATATGGAAGACAGAGACAGCCAGGCAACTAGTATGTTTAGGAGATCAACAATGGCAACCACCATTTTTAATTTAAACAAACCAGATGTCTAGCAAGAATGTTGAACTTTTGTTGGATTAAAGAAAAATTCCTCCAATCTATGGCCAGCCTAAAGGTGCCCATACACCTTGCGATTATCGTACGACAATCACAGGAAATCCCGCGATCGTACGATAATCGCAAGGTGTATGGAAGGCGTGCAACCGTTTTTACTGTACGGTCGCACGTCTTTTGTTGAACCAGCATGCTAGAAAACCCGCCGAGAATCATACAATTGTCGGCGGGTTTCTAGCCTGCTCGTTCGACAACTGCGAAACGGGGCGGTGTGCGCACGCGCACACTGCCCGTTCAGCATTGCGGTCTTTGGAAGCCCGCCCCTTTCGATGATCGCAAGTACGATCTGCCTGTCCAAGATGGGCAGATCGTACGAGCTTTCAATTAGCTTACGACCATCGCAAGACAAAAGTCTTGCGATGGTTGTAAGGTGCATGGGCACCTTTTAGACTTCCGAAAGACATTTGCATAGTACACTGTTTGCTGCAATAATTAATTTGGCTGTTATACTGTTATATTTTGTGGGTTCAGCAATGATACACTCATCTGGATATCCCCTAGGAGCATAGTTTTGAGAGTTCCAAGACAAAGATTTCATTGCACTCTATGGATTGCATTTATGAGTCTGCTTTAAACAGACAACAGAACCTAAAACCTGACCCAGTAAACACAACGTACTCAAGAGGCCTTTAATCTGGATGCAAACAATTTTTGATGGGAAAACAAAAAAACTTGGTGGTTGATCCTCCCGTGCCTCTTTTTGTTCTTAGCACCATTAGGTAATATTGCTGTTTGGTGTGGGTACTCAACGCAATGCACCTTTCTACTTAAGGCTGGCCATACACCTTACAACCATCGTGCGACTTTCGTTATGTGATGGTTGTAAGGTCATTAAAATTTCGGACGATCTGCCCATCTTGGACAGGCAGATCCTACTTGCGATCATCGCAAGCCTGCCCCGCTGAGGGGCGGGCTTCCGATGACTGCAATGCTGAGCGGGCAGTGTGCGCTTGCGCACCCCTGCCCGTGCAGCATTTGTCTTCCGAGCATGCCACCAACCTGCAAAAACTCGTATGATTAGCAAGACGAAAGTGGTCTGCCCATACACCTGCCGATTATCGTACGATCGCGGGATCACCCGCGATTATCGTACCATAATCGCCATGTGTATGGGCACCTTAACTCTACAGACAGGTGTATCCAGGAGTGAAAACAAAAACAAGCTTATTGGATTCCATTTGGCTGCACTAAATGCTAATTTTTATGTGCCTCTGCTTGTTCTATACAGGTTCAGTTAAACTGTACCAATGGTGTGTTCACCACAAAGATATCACAGTATTGCATACCCTAATACATGACCTGCAATTTGTGCGAGGAGCACTGCTACATCTAAGCTAAAGAATGGGGCTTTCTTTTATGAGTGTGACCACACACACACACTCTCCCATGCAATACATTTTTTTTTTTTTTTTATGTGCTAATTGATGTTCATTTTACAGCAGGAAATTCTCTATCAGTACCCAGTGTCTGAAGCCTCACAGAAACTGAAGAATATAAGAGGATTATTTCTGACATTAAGTGATATGCTGCAAAATGTGTCTGGATCCCGAATTGTTAGGTAAATTTACAGTCCACACCAAGCAATTTTACAATCATTGTTCTTCGTGTTTATTTGTGCTGTATTTTTATGGATGCCTAGGCACTGACAAGATAAAAAAAAGTGGACCTCTCTTTCTGTCCCTTTCATCCAACAAGTTCTTGGTAAGACTATTTCCAGGTTTCATACAAATCTGGGATAGCAGCTTGCCTGTGCCAGTACAATGATGCTTCTTTGAGCTACATCATGACAGATTTATTTCATGGAAATAAAACAAAAGGAACAATGGCACCACTGAAATCAATGGGGCCGCACGGCAACCGCTGTGTGCGTGAGATCTAGGACGATCCTCCCGGGTGTCTGAGGTGTGAACCTAGCCTAATTCTGCTCTGTATTCTCCTACGCTGCCTTGTGCTGAAGTGAATGCCACTTATAGCATTGGTGTGTGTTTTGATAAGAATCAGCAGTTGGTATACAAGACCACCCAGCCTAATGATGACCTAACACTGCACTTTTCCTAAGCACCACAACAGATTTAAGTCATGACTTGGTATATGTCTAACAAAGAAACAATATACAGTACATGTATTATATTGCAGCTTACCAGTCCTTGTTTGTGGTGAGTGCGTTCATTTCAAATTTTTGACTAAGAACATGTTCTACAAATACAGAAAATGCCTGTTGATCTTGACAGAAATGCCGTGTCCTTGTCACCTCCCATGAGCTTAAAGAAAGCACTAAAACCCCTATCTTTATTGTGTAAACTATAAGTCCATCTTGTAATGGAGATGTACAAAGGCAGGCATGTTTGAAGTACAGCCTGTATGACAACCATACCTGCCTGCATAGATACAATGGAGGAATGGGTTTAGACATGAAGGGAAGGAAGTGTGTTAGTTGAAGGATCACCAAGTTAAAATAAACGACAAACACCTTAAAAAGAAAACTAATTCAGCCACCACATCTAAGGATTGCTACGCTTCAGTATATAAAATTTTTGTTTTTAGGATTAGATATACTTTAAGCAATGCAAATTGATAATATCTTTGGCCCTAACGGTATAGTATACTTAAAGTAGTAGTAAAGTCTTCTTAAAAAGAAAAAAGGGCTCCCAGGAGCTTTTAGCCATAATGTGCTAGTATGCACAGCATATGATGGCCTGACCAAAGCATTTAATTCCAGCGCTGCAATGTCCACGCTCTTTTCCCTCGCCAGCGCTTTTATGTCTTCCTCCTAGGTTCCAAGCCTTTGGTCACGTCATTGGCCAGACCCGGATGACGCAACTCCTGTGCATGGGATTTACTTAGTCTCTGCAAAGAATTCTGCCACGCATGCGTGGCTCAGTGTACAGAAACCAAAAAAAAAAGTGCTGACAGGCATATAGGAGGATCTATGACTGAAGAGAATCGCACAGTCCCTTCTGTCAATAAAAAGGCCAAGTTGATTAGATCTATACAATCTACACAGATGAGTATAAATTAGAAAGTGAAGTCATGAATAGAACTTTGCCTAGAGAGTGCTCTAATATTTGGCAACCTAAAATCTACAGTAAATCTTTGCTTTTTAAATCTTTTTTTTTTTTTCTATCTTGTTTATTTTAGCTCCACCCTCATTTTAAACCAACAACTGGTTCATGTTTCATATTGGAAAGAATCTGATCGTTTATTCCTGATTTCTGTTCCAGCAGAGAGGTAAGAATACAATTTTGTACGTTTGACTGGTAATTCTCTAACATTTGTAGGCAGGAATTTTAATTAAGCAGATTACTTTGATGGTATTTATAAATGACGTGTCATTACTGCGGTTAACAATAAAAAAAACTATCACTTTTCCTTTTGTATTAAATGTTTCAACATGTAGAACTCTACCCAGTATTAAACCCCAGTCTCAGAATATTCAATGCCTACTTTATACCATTCCCAGATCAATTCCCAGGACAGGAAAGACTGTTTTTTGCTCCTTTTCATTTTGTGCCATACATTTTACTTAAATATTATTATTTAGTGCAGCCTTTCTCAGCCAGCGCTCCTTGAAACCTTAGGGTTCTTCCACAGCTTGCTAGGGGTTCCTTGAACCGTGGCAGACTGATCTCCTACCTACATATTTAGGGATAGGATTTTCCACTGACATCCATTGTAAGGGAGCACTTCTACACTGACCAGCAATGCAAGGGAACTACAATGACCACCAAAAGAAGGGAGCACTTTTCCTTTGATCCCCAATTTCAGGGGGCACTTCTTCACTGACCACCAATATAAGGGGACATTGCTACTGCACTCTTGTGAAAGGGAACTGTACAATTTCCATTGTTTATTTTTTGTCTATTGATGATAATGTTTTGTTTTATTGATTATTACTGAAAATTATTTTGTTGTGTGGAGCAGGAGTGTGTTAATAAATTAACCATTGGGGAGTCTGTGAGTCAAATACTGTATGTACACCACATTATCTGTTTTATTTAAAACTTTCTGCAATTTATTTATTACATTGCGTACCTGGAGCTGTAGATATTTATTTTCAGCAGTGTTTCATAAGACATAAAAATTATTTCAAGTGTTCCTGTAGGGGAAAAAGATTGAGAAAGCTTGCTCTATTGTATGTGTTTTTGTTAGAATCTTTGAATCTTTCTACAACTGAGCTGAAGGTAAAGCTCCTATTCAGAATTGAAGGTTAAATGGAACATGACTTGGCATTAATAAACATTGTTGAGACAATGCTGACGTTCTGACATCTTGTTGTCTCTGCAAGTAACTGTATTTAGTCTTCAAACCAAGTGTTCCACTGAAAACCCTTTGGATCCTAAAACAAGGTCGTACATGAGACCTTGGCTTTTGCTGTAGTCTAGTTGAAGCCTAGACTCACAGCCTCCCTGGGGGAGCATTATGGCCCCTTGCTTTTTGTTTTTTTGTTTTTTTTTTCAAGTTTACTAGTTTCCATAGGGTATCTGTACACAGAGGGGTCACTGAGTACAGAGCAAAATGGCTGCTGGATGCATCATAATCTGGACAGAAGCAGTGAATGTAGGAAAATCTGTAGACCTTATCCTATATCCTAAGTTGTTTGTTCTTGGGTTTAGCTTTAACAAACTCACTGTTTTAAATTTGTATTTTCATTGAAACCCTATTTTGTGCTACATTCTAAGTGCGGTGATAATAAAAGTAAGCACCTGACTTAACTCTGTTTTTCAGACTCTCACTTCTACATTTGAAGAACATGACGGCAGATCTGGTTAGAACAATAAAGTTCAAGTATAATTCTCTGGATAGGTAGGTGCACATATTCTTTATTGGAAGGTTTTGTTTTTCTTAAGATGTGTCGGATAAAAAGCAACTGCATATTGTAATGCTAAATACGTCGAGATTGAGTTTAATTACCAAGGCAGTTCTTTGGCTCATGGTTAAAGAACTCTGTCCCTCCTACAGTGTTTTTGTGTATTCTGTGTGGTGTTTGTCCAAATAGATTTTTCATCCTGAATTTCCCCTTTTTCAATCCAGCATGATTTTGAGTTTCTTTGATTCAGGTTTCCATTTGTATTTCAGGGCTTTCTGTCAGGCAGAAAATGTGCCTCGTCTTGATCATTTCTTTAGCCTGGTTTTCCAGCGAGCAGTCAGGATTTCCATCTTAAATGCAAATCCAGGCCATGGACCTCAGTATTATGATGCCTGCAGTGCCCACATTGTGGAGAGCCTTCCAGGGGTGCGGTGGCTGTCCTTACCTGAAGATATCAAGGTTATTTATTTTTGTGTTTTTATTGGAGTTCACCATCGGATGTAAACCCTTTCAGTGTGTGTGTGTGTGTAAATATATTTTTTGTTTTGTTTTGAGATTCATAGACACAATTTTTAATTATTACATGACATTATCATTACTCTATGCACATTAATATTTTACTAAGTTATCCCTAGAGCGAATAAAGATAGGTGACACCATTTCCTGTGCCCCTACTGGAGTCCACTCATGCAAAGCGAGTGCACACTGTAAGTGACAGGGCAGGCTGCACATAATACTAAACTTGCATCCATAGACACTACAGACTGGTAAGCTATTGTTGACATAAATTCACTCCTTGTGATGTTATGAAGTCAAGGGTTTAGACTGTGTATTAGGAATCAACATTTGTGCCTTTTAGTTTTTATGCATGCAATGTGGAAGCGCAAAGCAAGTGTCCACTACTGCTGGAATACACACCAAGAGATTACATGTATGCACACTTGTGGCCACAGTACATTTTAAGATGGCTACCTGGTGCTACATAAGCCACATATGGCGTAGTTGCATAGAAGGTGCAGGAAGTGTCCACATCAAGAGGATGGTATATCATCCCGCACTGTGTGAAAATGCATCGCGTCCCTAATTATTTCCCTAATATTGAATACAAATACATGCATTCCCCAGGCGACCGGATTTTAAACTACTCCATCATAAATCCATTTGCCTGTACAGCAAGTGGTTCCGTAAGTATCCTGGCACCTGGGCGTGAATGCTGTACCCAAGTATATGTATATGTATATGAAGTGAATTCTGGGTCTATGCCAAGACAAAAAAATTACAAAGCAACACTTAGCCATTCAAGAAACTGGTTTTGCTGGTTATCTTCATATTTTGGTTTAAATTGATTTAATTCATTCCTTAGGATTGTCTCATTTGTGTAGTAAAGGCACTAAACTTGCAGTACTGCTGAATCTTATATTAAAAAAAGGCCTCATAAAACTCTTGTGCGTGCCTAGTTCAAAATCTTACTCATTGTGCTCTCCTGTATAGTAGAATGTGTTTGGCTGCTTCTCCCACTGTCTGGCAACTAATGTGTTTCCTGCATCACGTCCAGTGGATAACCTGATCAGTGTATCTCAAATCACAAGTTTATTCTTAAAACTTGAAAATGCTTCAGCCTCTTAAGAGTTTAAGATCTTAATTAAAGCTGAGGGTGAGGGGTGGCAATGCACAATCAGTATTTTAAAGATTCCATCTCCTTCTGGTTGCTTTGGAAGCAAGATCTAATCCGTGTTAATTTTAGTTGCCTGTGGGACTAGGTATGCATAGCCGGAGTTTCCAGATAAAAAGCCATTGTTCATTTTGTTCAAGCTGCAAATTCTTCACCTTACGGGAATCTGAGTTCTTCTGAAGAAGAAATCTTTCCCTCTCTCCCCTCAAAGATCTTCCACTTACTTTTGATTAGTACTGTTAATCTTGTTTTCAAAACAAACAAAAGTACTGAGCCTATTACATTTTACTGTATATGTTTATTACATTGTTATAACAAGTTTTTCAATGAATTACAAACCAATAAACCAGTTGTTATTGTAAATAGACCCAATCATGCTGGAGTCTGGTCCGCAATGCTCACAAGACATCCACCACATACTGGATGATTTGAATGAGCCAGCTTCCAGCTGGCACATTTAATTAATAGACTCTGAAATTGTTTATCCAAGCTGCAAGATCCGTGCAGTTTATGCAGCTCTCTAGCTGGTCTGTCTTTCTTGAAAGACCTGAAGGCCACAAGCAGTGGTGGAGGTAGACTGCCAAGGGCCCCTGTAGAAATCTGTGGTAAATTAGGAGATTACCACTTCATGACCAGTTATGTCCATAGTAGGTCACTGGCATCGGGCCCGTTCAAACAGACTCCTGTCGGCTCTGTTTAAACTTGTAAAGCCGACTGTCGGCTTTATAGTAGAAGCAATTCTGGCGGCTCAGCTGCTGCCAAATTGCTTCCAGGGGCCAGTAAACGGGAGTGCTGGGCTCCTGAAGCCCAGCAATAAGCTATTGAAGTACGATCTGCACTTCAATAGCTTATTTCAAGTGTAAAGGTGATACTAGGGGTCTTTTGGACCCCCGGTATCACCTTAAAGAGTACCTGTCACTGCCTATACGCTATCACATGGGGGGCTTGTAGGCCCCCCTATGTGATAGCAATTAAAGTAAAGTAAAAAAAAAGGTTTTTAAATTAATTTTAAATAAAGTAAATGTAAAAATAATGCACAAAAAAAAAATTAAAAGTCCCCCGCCCCCACAAGCATGCGCATCTTCTCGTAAACACATGTCAGGTGTGCCTAAATGTTGGGGGTTGATAAGAAGTTGTTCTAATATTGTGCAACATAACAATTTGGGACTACCACCATTTTATTCTATAGGGTCTTGGCTTTCAGAAAATATATAATGTTCGGGGGTTTTAAGTAATTTTCAGGCCTAGAATGCTGATTATAACATGTACACAAAAAATGAAAAAAAGGCCTCTGTCATGAAGGGGTTAGACAATAAAATTGTAATATGTGTAGCTTTAGGACCCATTCACACTACTGTACCATGTTAACGTGTGACAACACAGTAGGGCTGCAACAACTAATCAACATAATCGATTATAATCAATTATTGAAAAAGTTGTCAACTTTTTCAATCATCGATTAATCGGCTTCTGATTGGTTGGCCCTGTTTACGGCTCCACACACGCTGCGCACCTCCTCCCCACCTCACGCCGCCGCTGCCAGACCCGCCCGCATCCACGCTCCACACGCCGCATCTCCTCCCCGCCTCACGTTCACCGCCCGCACACATCCACGATCGGCACAGGGACGTGGGGAGAAGTAGTAAGGAGGAGCAGGTGTGGGGGGATGACAGCCGCCGATAGACAGGTAAGCCTGCACTTTCCCACACATGGTGCTCTATAATGTATTGCTGGGATTTGTATTCCTCTATAGCTGATACATTTTGCTGTATATTATACATAGGAATACAAATCCCAGCAATACATTATACACTGTATGTATAGTGTATTATTGCTGGGATTTGTTGTACTTCTTTATAGCTGGTGGTATTCTGCATTGGCTGTATAGAGGACTACAAATCCCAGCAATAATGCATTATACAGCGCAATGCAGAATGCCACCAGCTATAGAGGAGTACCAGAAATCCCAGGAATACATTATAAAGTGGTGCAATGCTAAATACCACTAGCTATAGAGGACTACAAAACCCAGCAATAGTACATTATACAGCTCAATGCAGAATACGACCAGCTATAATGTACTATTGCTGGGATTTGTTGTATTCCTCTATAGCTGGCGGTATTCTGCATTGTGCTGTATAATGTACTATTGCTGGGATTTGTAGTCCTCTATAGCCGGTGCCATTCTGCATTCATTGCTGTATAATTTTACACTTTTTATTTCACTATATTGCACACCACACTTTTTTGTTTTCTTTTTTACTTCCACCGCTCCAAGCTTGCTCCTGTGATGGACTACACTCAATACAAACTAGTAGTCCATCACTGGAGCTATTTTTTAAAATGTATTTTATGTTTTATCCGATTAATCGGCTAACCGATTTTGAAAATAATCGTTAGCTGCAGCTCTACAACACAGAATATGAAGAGAGATAGCCGCACACCGATATTCACCGTAAGTAAACTTTATTCCATAATGATTACAACTTCCAATATGCCGGTACTCCCCGCTCAGTCACCGCCCACCTCTGATGTGTTTCACCCTTACAGGCTTAATTGTAGCAATCTCTATCCATTAAGGCCAAAAGGGTGAAACACGTCAGAGGTGGGTGGTGCCTGGGCGGGGAGTACCGGCATGTTGGAAGCTGTAATCATTATATAATAAAGGTTACCCATGATGCATATCTGTGTGAGGCTTTCTCTCTTAATATACTGTTCTGGAGGAGCGTGCACGGCTCCTGGCTGGCACCTGGAGACTGGGGAGACCAATACCGGAGGGAGCGGTAAAATTCTCTTTGTGCAACAACACAGGTTACTTGTGCTGCGCCCTGTGATTCTGTTCAGTGTGAATGACAAACCTGCAAAACACATGTGCTCTGCAGCATGGCACAACGCCCGCTATCCTGAGTGTTGCTCTGTGATAATATGCAGCCTATTTTTGCATGCCTTGCTGTGCGTTTCAGGCTATTCATTTTGAATGGGCTGTTGAACGCACTGCAGTGCATCATTGTGATGTGAATGGGCCTTTAGCATTGCCAAACACTATGTAGTGTAAGGGCCATGCCTGTTCATTTTATTCAGTTGATATCCAACGAGGCAACCCTTTACATACTGTAGGTACTGGTAAAGCTAAAGAGATTGTACAAACAGATTTAAACATGTGTGGCCAGCTTGAGGCTTGCCAACACCTATATAAGGTAAAGGCCAAGCTTATATACTCAATTCAGTGTATGTAGCATATGTTAAGCGTTAACAGTACACAATAGTTAGTAAATCAAAAGGAAACAATCGGTGTGTACCTTCTGTGACCGGTTTTATACACTGTATTGTACCACAAGGTCATTTCGTAGGAGGTCATTCTCGTGGCTAAAATGTACAGTGATGGCCTACCTAGTAGCTAGTAGATTTAAAAAGCTGTAATTCTGAGGATACATCATTTCAAGTCTGAGAGTAATGCTTCTAGGCGATTCAGCTTTTACACATTTTTATTAAAGGAAAACACAACTTTTAACCCTGTTTTCCTTACACCTCTTACACTTTCTAAAAGGACTTTAATATCATTTGGTGTTCAAAGTTGATAGAAAAATTCAAATCTTATATGTCCCACAGTCTTTGAACCAGTTACTGTCATGTGTACGTATATATTCAGTGTTGGTGGACAAATGGTGCTATACTCGAAAATGGACAGTGGTCTCACGGTTCACAAACCTTGGAGAATAAATGCTGTTGCATTTTATTAAAAAAAAACTATGAAGAGAAAATTAGAAATGAAGATTTTGAGTATTTTACGCACAAATTAGGGCAACAAAGGAAGTTTATCAAAGGAAAAAGAGAGATCTATGTGAAACCCAAGACAGGTATTTGAAAGATATATATATATCTGTAGATATATATATCTTGCTAATTCTTAGATGTGGTGGCTGCATTGATTTTCTTTACTCTGGGTCTTTGTAAATTATTTTCACCTGTTGATCCTGCAAGTAACGCACTTCCTGTCCTAGGGTGGCAACAATTGCTCATTCTACTCTATCTATGGGGGAAGAGCACAGGGAGTGCGTTAGGACTACAGAACGCCACCCTCCTCATCGCCATAACATGGGTGTGTTCTGTGCTCCGCCAGAGATAACTGGGAACATTGCTAACATGAGAATGGAACAGAGACGGAGAGCAGAGGTGTTTTTAGCTGACAGGAGTTCTGGCTGAATTACCAGTTTTTTGTTTTTGTTTTTTTTTTACTTGTTGAACAGATCTAACCAAATGCTTTTATTGGTATAATTAACAGACAAAAAAGAGCAAATAAAGTTCACTTCTAGGATTTCCATACCCTTTAAGACCAGATCAGATTCACTTTATTATGAAAGGGTTTTGGGTAAGATTAAATTTAGAGCAACCCAAGAAAGCAAAAGAAAGTAATGCGATGGTCTGAGGGATTGATATTTCCACTTATTATGTCTATTGCAAAAACACTGCGTGTTACGCAATAGCACTGTCTATAGTGTTTAGGTATATGTATAGAGCTCATGATTATGAACCACAATGAGTGGTTAATAATTATTAACCACTGATTGCGAGGTTGCTCCTACTCCTTAATAATAAGCCTGTAAAAGCTTTCAGGAAAAATGATGCACTATAAAATAAGTATTATTTCACGAGCTTAGAGGTAATCAATGTTTAGCCTTGCCCTTGGATAACCTTTTCATCACCAGTTTATTTATGGAATTTTACAACTTTTAAACAACTATTTTTTTTTAGTTGGCCACAAATGCGGAGATGCCATGTATATTGAAATGATCTGCTTGTAATTTCAGATGGAGATTGACAC
Source organism: Nanorana parkeri (assembly GCF_000935625.1). Taxonomy (NCBI): domain Eukaryota; kingdom Metazoa; phylum Chordata; class Amphibia; order Anura; family Dicroglossidae; genus Nanorana; species Nanorana parkeri. The sequence continues at coordinate 370,693 of NW_017307171.1, forward strand.
TGTACTGAGTGACCTGGAGGCACTTGATTTTGCAGAGCTGGTAAGAATGTTGGATTCATGAAATATTTTAAAGATTTACTAAATCTAAATCAATCAAAATTGAAACTTAAAGGAGAACTATGGGGTCAGGGCTTTTCCCCACAGTTCTCCTAAGGGTAACGGGAGGACACAAACTAGCGTCCTCCCGTCACCCTAAGCTCGGTATATATTGAGACGCCGCAGCCGGGACAGATCCCGACATTACTGTGGAGATCCACCCAGCTGCGGGATTGACAGCTGGCTTTGCCTATCTAGAGGCAGAGCCAGCTGTGCCCAGCCCCCTCCCCCGTTCGTTCCGCCAGTCAGCGCTGCAGGATCGGACAGGGGAGGGGGGGAATCCCTGCAGGGAGCCATGGCTCTCTGCAGGGATAGATCGAGAAGTGAGCAAACGACGGTATGTGTTCGCTCACTTCCCGATCAATTGAGCCGACCTGTGACAGTTTCATTGTCAAAGGTCGGCTAGAACTATGAGGCTGAGTGATTTTCACTCACCTCATAGTTCTCCTTTTAAGCATTGCATTGTATACAGGGAGCACAAACTGTCTGCTCATATTATAATTTTGTCAGGCTTTGCTCTTGAGCGCTAGCCTCCTTGTCTGTTAATCTGGTGTTCTGAGATGCTCTGCATTCCATGCAGGAGAAAGATTCCCAAACAGCCCTACTGCAGGCTCTTGCATATAAAAATGAATGTAAAAAAAATCAATTTACAAGAAGTTTTACAGCCACATTGGAGGTTTGATTGTGATTGGTGATACAGGCAAGCAGAGAGAAGGGAAATTGCACAGCACAGACTTCCAATAAGTGCCCTCCCAGTGATCAGCAGTAGACCTAGCTGCAGTGGATTACAGAATATATAGATGAAGGTAAACTGCATGAACATTTGCTATTTTTGCATAATCGCAGTGTTTTCTTGATAGTGTTTCATCACTTGATTTCACTTTTCTACATTTTAAAAAAAAAATACATTTTATTAACGGTTTTAACAAGTTACCTAAAGAAAAACGTAGAAATTTATAGCAGCACAGCTTCCCCCACAGAATCCCTGTGACAAACAATTATAAAGTCAGTCCAATATAACAAAGTACATATGAGAACCTTGTACAAAATATAGCATAGTATGTAATTCAAACACGTATTTGCTAGGGAAGAAACAGCTCCCTCAAGTATACTAGTGATCCCAAATCTTCTAGACTGTATCAAGGGAACCCTCATGTTGAAAGGTAAGTTTTTCCAAATAGATTTAACAGTCCAACTCTGCCATCCAGGCCTCAACTGATGAATGTGTAGGAGATATCCATTTCAGGACCAATATTCTACGAGCAGCAAATAAAGCTCTGGACAAGGCAGTGGCAGTAGAATGATCTAACTCAGATGATTCAAAAAACACCCAATATGCATGTAAGAGGATTATTGGGTATAGATGTACCAAATACAGAAATGATCTTACTCAGAATCTCTTTCCAATAGCTTGTTAATTTAATGGGGCAGCACCAGAGTAAATTAATTGGTGAGCCTGGTTCCAAGCTACATCTTGGGCAGTTGGAATCATCTTGAAGGCCAATTTTATGTAAACATTCTGGGGTACAGTATGTTCTGTGTACAAGGAACACCTGGGTTCTACATTTTGGTTTTTAAAAGTGTTATGAAAATCAGTTATTGAACATCGAATCATTGTGCTTTCAGTCTGAAGACTACTATGAAATGAGACGCCTCTACATGATCTTGGGAACCTGTCTATTTTACAAAGTAAGCCTTCAGAAATAATAATTAGGAATTTTTTGAAGAGATAAGCAGCTAAAGTAATTCAAAAAAGTTATTATATGTGTTTTTATATGTTAGTGCTGTGTGTTTTCAGGAAACAGAACCATAGATTTAGGCTATGTGCTCACTGTAGCCGGTACTAGTGCCTCTGTGCATGTTCTTTGGGTAGGCCTTTAATGCCATCACTGATGGTTAATTTTACCGTGGCTGTTGGTTTACACACAAGTTGTGATACATTCAGAGGACATAACACTAGACGTTGCATGCAGCAAAAGCATTCCAAAACATTAATCAGCATGTACAGTAGCCTGTGATTTACAGGAAGCATTGCATCCCAGCACAAATGACTGCCAGCTGGTGAGTCAGTTGCATCATGTGCAACCCCTAAATTGAGGCACATAAAGCTGAAGTGTTAAACACTTGTATTTTGCCTTCCCTGGTTCCTCTTTTATCAACATAATGACATTTTTAAATAAAACATTTCTGTTTTTATTACATACCTTATTTTAGACCTAGTGATGTCATCACTGAGTTTCGTATCTCTATGCAGTGCAGACAGATAATCTGTTATGGTGGCCTGGCAAAGTGCTGTGCATGGCTTCCTGAAAACTTCACAGCACCCTGCCTTAGTACACCTCTATGCAAACCTTGGTCCGACTCTTGAGAGGAGTTATGCAAATATCAAAATGTCTTGATGAGTAGATGTCCATCTGGAAAAGTAGACATTCCTAAGCAGGCAACATTTGCTTGTACCGTAGGTAATGCCCAGATGTGATGCTGAGCCTCCATGATTGAAAGAACCAAAATCTAATTAGTGAAAGCAGCGGTCCTAGTCCACCAGGAAATAAGGGAGGATCTAGCTGACTGGCTGTAACTTCTAATGTGAGAAGCTCAAAGTGTGCAATATGGTCCGAGTAAGCAATATCAGTACAGGAGAGAAGCCTGTACAACTGTGCAAGACTGAAAGTAAGGCTTGCTTTCAGCTTTAAACTTTCTGCTTATATTTGTTCGTGGGACCTTTTATAATGCATTTTGCAATTCAGTTCTGCTTGTTTCAATATTGTATTTTATTATAATAGTGTTTTGAAGCCAATACCTTGTTATCCTTTTTCAAGGGTTATCTGCTGGCTAATCATTTGCCCAAAGAAGATCTTCTTGATATTGCCCTGTATTGCCGGCACTATTGTTTGATGTCGCTGGCATCCGAGAGGATTGGCCAGCTTGTGATCTGGAGGGAAGTGTATCCATCTTATCACCTAGAGAAATGCGGGACTCCAAGCAAAGAAGAATACAGTGAGCCAGAGGCCAGGTACTTCCTTCTCATCGTAGGCATGGTAAGGAGTTCTATTGACCGGAGGAGCAGCATGTTAATGATGTATCACTTAATGTATAGTCTTTTTAAAGTTAAATAGTGTGGACAAAGGTTTGAAATTATTCTAAAGGCCTTATAAGCCCTTTGCAAGCCCAACCCTGCAAACTGCAATTGCCATCATGTCTAGACCATTTTTCTGGACCCTGAGGTTCTCCAGCTCTTTCCTATAGCCCTTCTCTACTTCATACACTTGGAGATGCTATTCTCCAAATATCCAGAATGGGTCTCCTGTCTATTCTCATAAAGAGAACCCTTTGGCTGAAGTGTTGGTCTGCTAAACATCTCTGCAAAGAACACCTCCTGGGTATGCCCTTTCGAGGAGCACCTCTTTAGTGTATCTCTAGATTACTTAATTCAAAGGAATCACTGGGGGAAAGAGTACCCTTGTGCCCCAGAAAAAGAAGGCTCGGCCTCCTTCTGGGAAACCTAGGTCCTCTGAGCCTAAGAGAAGTTAATTTAATTTCTCACAGGCCCCTAAGTCCAAGGGGAAATCTGGTTCCCAGATACACCCGAGCTTTGGACTCCCAAATCCATGGGCAGGTCTTTCTCACAATGAGGGGATGCCCTCCACTTATTCAAGTCAGGGGGATGTGTGGTGTCCAGGGGCTACAAATTTTGGTCTCTGCCTCATGTTGTCAAACTTTCTAACATCCTCGCTATGGCAAATCTATCTTCATGCTGCTCTAGAGTATAGCCCTTTTGCTGGAAAAAGGAAAGGTATCAGAGGTTTATTCAAACCAGTTCCTTCAAGGACAAGGGAGGCAAACAGCCCATTCTAGACCTAAAGTTTCTCAACACTTTTGTCTGGGTGCAGCAGTTCGGCATGGCATGTCCGTCATTGCTTCCTTTCATCCCATAGATTTTTCTTGTCTCAATGGACATCAAGGATGCATATTTGCATATCCTCATCAACCCCGCCACATCAACGCTCCCTGCATTTTGCTGTGGGTGAGCATTTGCAATTTTGCAGGTTTGCAAGGTGCTAAACCCTAGCTATGCTTCATTCTTAGGACATCCCCATACTGGGATATCTGGATGGTCTTCTCCTCTGGCTGGAAAAAGTCAGCACAGTCAGCTAATGTCTGCACTGGAACTGTCTCATAGCTTGGAGTATTTAGCCTGATCCTGTATATGTCCCAGTCCAAGTTGTCCCTCCCTCTGGAGAGGTTCCTGGTTCTTTATTCCCTGGTTCAGTTGATGCAATCTGGGAGTAGGCCTACCATTCGCACCTGCTTGGGTTCTGGGCCGCCTTCAAGGTAGTGCCGTAAGCCCAATTTCACTCCAGGTTACTGCAATTTATTATTCTGACCGCATGAGACAAGAAGGTACAGTCTCTGAACTGTCCCGCTCATTTAAGCAGCCAGCTCAAGCTTGTGGATAATGAATGTTAGAATTGGAAAAATGCTTCTTTACCCTGGTTTGGAAGGTCCTCTTGATGGACACCAACCTCTCCGACTGTAATGGAGTCCTCGATGCAGCAGCAAACCTGGACTCCAGAGGAAACTCTTCATATCGGTGTTCTGTAGCTCAGAGTGGTTGGTTTTTGGCTTCTATGCTAGACCTCTCACCTTTTCAGGCCATCCAACCAAAGTAGTCGGACTACACTGTAACAGTGGCTTACATTGACAGGAGGGAAGCAGAAGTCTTGCAGCTCAAAGAGAAACAGATCTGATTAGTGCCTTGACTGAAATTCACGTTGTGGCCCGGTCTGCCATGCACATCTCGGGGGTGCAGATTTGGCAGTTGGACTTCCTCAGTCAACAACGTGGATTCCTGAGAGTCTCTTCACACCAAGGTATTTCACTGTCTTTGTCACAGGTGGGGGGGGGGGACCGGACGTGGACCTCCTGTCTTTAAGATTCAACAACACTGGACTGGTTCATTTCCTGATCTTCCCTCCTCTAAATTACCTCCCTTGCCTGTTCCACAGGTTCGATTCTCAACATAGTGAACTGAACCAGGAAGACATGTTACTCAGATCTTGGCAGACACCTGGTAGACTCTCAATGGGTCCTCCTGGATCTTCTGTCCAAGGGGCCAGTCTACCATCCTCCATCCCAGTTGCTGGCTTTTAATGGCTTGACTGTTGAAACCAATCGGGCATAAACAGGACAGGGGCCTGTTTATGCCCGATTGGTGATTCCCTATGCTTTTCAAGCCTAAAAAAGCCAAATCCTCACATTCTAGTTACAGTTTTGCAATTGTACAGTTTTGCATACCATTTTAGAAAATTTAATTTAAAATTACAAATATTTATTTATTAACTCCATACAGTTTATTTTCTTTTAGATTTTTAGTAGGAATCTTGTAAATTGTTTTTTTTTTGTGTGCGCTGATAATAATTTTAGTGTATTTTTATTGAACATATTGATTTGATAAACATTTGTGCGACTGTTGTGGGATCTACAAAATTAGCAGCATCATCTTTTTATTTTACTGGTCCTGTGCTTTCAGAAAATGTAAGGTTTGCGGGGTCTTCTACAAACTCTGAAAGCTGTAGTTAAAAAAAATTTGAGAAAAAATTGCAAACATGGTCTGGCCAGCTGAGGTTAAAAGTGGAGCACACGGCCTGGTAGTTAAAATGTCTGATTACTAAACATATCTTACATAATGGTTGATGTAAACCAGTTTGTAACATTCATGGATAAATATTTACATATTTCAGGAAATTATTAGATCAAAGGTACTTAAAGTGAGGGTTGTTTAGTGTTGGGAGATATTTTGCAACACCCAAATTCCTGTCCAGTAGTCCCATCAAAGGACACAAATGGTTGTCATTTTGTTCCCTCCTTTTGCTACATTGTCTAATTACATAAAGCAGTCAGTTGAATGGCTATACTACATGAATAACCTTTTTGTTCCTGTGCAAGTTTAGGAGTTTTACATACAGTTTTTATTGAGGTTTAGAAATTGCTGTGATCATTTAGGTATATAACCCCACCTAACCTTTGTTTTACTTTTGACAGAAACACTTTATGCTGTGTACTCTGCTCGAGGCTGGAGGCTGCACTTCCAAGGCTGTTGGAACTCCAGGCCCTGACTACGTGTATGTGGATCAGCTGAGGGCAACCCTTCTTCAGCTGGAGATGCTGGATGCTAGTATTGAGGAGAGACTAAATGCTTCCCCCAACCCGTGCCTATCCTGCGCTGACTGGTTTCTCCCCTCTGCACGAGACAGGTTCCAGAGTGTAGTGAATTCTGTTATGATGAACAAAATACAGACTCCTAAGAAGGCAAATTATTCCTTAAGCAAAAAAGGTTTGACTGCGGACTCGCCATCTTCTCTAAGAACTCGCAGACCAAGCCCTTCAAGAAGTAGTGGGGGATCAGATCATGGAAGTGAAGGTGTGATGGAAAACACAAATATCCTTTCTCACTCCACACCAGACTTGACCAGGAAGATTGGAAGGAGGGAATCACAAGGTTCTGGAGGTTCCGAAGGAAGTGGAGGGAGTGGGAATGTTCTTAAGGTAACTATTTGTGATCTATATGTGTTTAAAGGGAAACTCCACTTTAAATAAAGATGGGGGGAAAAAATCATAAAAATGTAATCCAGCATATATAATTGCTGCACAGGCCATTTTGTGATAGAATGTTATTAGGGATACAAATTAATTTAAAACTGCAGCCGCTGTAATTTTTTTAAACTGTCAAAGAAAATGAAATGCAATATGGCAACCTGGAGGTTTTCCGTACGCAGTTGTTGTACAAAAAACGCCCCCATAAATGTCACTTTCTGCTTCTGTGATTGGCTGATTGAGTTTTCCAGCTGTCTGCACACCACAATACAAGTAACATTTTAGCCATCCCTTGCAGTGGGAATTTAATTTATAGTGAGACGCTGCTTAAGGGTTAATTACTTTTAAAGGGATGCAGATACTGCATCTGTACAACACAGAAAGTCCACCAGCTGATTATAAGAAACCCAGACCCTCAGGAAACGGGAATCACTTTGCAAAGGATGTGCTAAAACAAACTGCTATTTCTTCACAACAGAAACGGGTAGGAATGTGCAACACAGTTTGTTAATAATCCTTTCAATGTACATTGTTAAATGTTTTCTCTACAAAAGTGGACTTAGTCTTTAAATGGGTTTATGTTGTGTTTGTGCACACTTTTGGCCTTTCCCATGTCAGGTGTTTGCTTTTTCTTACATGCACTATGTGTTGTAGTCATGAGGTGTTTTAGTGTTGTATTTCAGTTGATAATGCCTTTGCAGATCAGCAAGAAGAGATACACACTCCCAAATCCTTTTAATTTAGGGAGTTTGAGGCGGAACCTTTCTGAGCGAGAAGCTGAAGAGCTCTATAACACTGTGAAGTAAGTTCTTGATTGTTTATAGTACAGTGACCACCATACTGACATTCACTGCTGGGTTTTTTATGTCATGTTTATGTCACACTTTGACTTTTCTTGTGGTAAACATTCTCTCCTTCCAAGATCGCTTTCCCAGCTAACTTTCTTTAAAGTTCCGTTTTCTTCTGGTTTAACAGAACCAATTTATTCTTATAGAATAACCTCAGGTCCAGAAAACACACTTTTTCATTACCTATATCTGGAATCCATTCAAGGAGTCTTCATTGCACCAACACACCGCGATGTGGAAGAACTCAGTGGAGCCATTCACCCTCAGTTGATTAAGAACTTCCACAGATGCTGCTTATCTATACGTTCTCTATTTCAGCAGACCCTAACGGAAGAGGTACACCTACATTCTTCTTGTTTAACCACTTGCTGACCGGAGTGTTTATACCCCCTTCCAGACCAGGCCATTTTTCAGTATTCAGCGCTGCGGTACTTTGACTGACATTTATTCCGTCATGCAACGCTGTGCTGAAATTAATTTTATACCATTTTTTGGGGACAGATAGAGCTTTCTTTTGGTGGTATTTATTCACCACTGCGGGTTTTTTTTTTTACTGTATATTTAAAAGTACTGACATTTTTGAAAAAAAACCTGTTCTCCCTACGAGGCTCACACTGGGAACAGCGGGATCGCCAGCAGCGGCGGCGACGGAGGGGGAAGCCGCACACCCGACCGCATATTACAAGCAATCGGGCGTCTCTACAGACGCCCGAACGCTTGTATGTAAACAGCCATCGCTGGCTGTTTACATTCAAAGCTGTTTTCCCTAGCGGCAGGCACGAGCGGAACGAGATAGGACGTCTAAAGACGCCCACCCGCCCTCAAGAAGCCGCTGTCCGGCCGTTTAATTACAACGGCCGGACAGCAGTTAGTTAAAGTGTATGTATAGCCAAAACTATTTTGTAGTTCTGCGTATAGTAGGCAAGGCTGACACCTCTGTGAATTCATTTTTTTGCTCTTCTGTTGGGGAGATTTCCCTTTTTCTTTCTGCCCCGGGACAGAACAGGAATTTAGATGAAGGTAACGTAGTTCCGCTTTTAGACAGTTGTTACAGGAACAAGTGTTCCCATTAGAACAACCACCCACCTCTTATTTTGGTGACAACTGTAAAATTTTGGTCACCAGGACAAATAGAAAAGGGCTTGATGTTCACAGTGGGACAGTAATACAATTTTGACAGGCTTTCTGAGGTTTCTCTATTTCTAAAAAAATGGCTATGCATACACTTTAAAATCTAACTGCTGGTTCATTGAAAAAGATTACTCTTGCAGTGATTCTTATATTGTATATTATATTATGTACTTTTGAAAAAGGAAATATGTAGCATTGAAAAAATAACTCTGCTTGCTTGAGGTTTATATATTCTCATTCTCTTTTATTCCTTGTATTTATTGACTCAACCCAGTTGCAGTATTTTAGTTTTGAGTGGTGTTATTGGGTTGAATCTCTTTCTGAACTTCTCAAATCTTACATCTGAGATGTCTAGAAAGAGATGTCATCTGAGATGTCCATGTTATCTTGTATCTTACTTGTTATTCACAAAGCTGCCGTAGGCAGCCGAGTGAATAACGGAGCCAAAGTGAAGTGAGCCGAAAGATGTTCGGCTATTCGCTCCGGCTCAGTACGGTTGATTTTCAGCCATATATCAGCGGAATTCAGCAGCGATCACGGCTGGCTCCGCCCAGCTAGCATTTGCAAGGCGAACGGCTGTTTTCCCCGGTTCGGCTGTCACTTCGGCTCAGTCAAGCCGAAGCATATGCCTTTGGCTCGACTGAGCCGCTCGCCCTGCCTTTCGGCTGCTGTACGGCTATTGTGAATTAATCACATCAATGCAGCTCGCAAGGTACATGAAAAGTTATGATGTGATCCAATTTTTCAACAACCGCACAAAACTCCAATATCAGATACAATTGAAGTTGGACTGTAATGGAATTTATTATTGTGCAGTTCTTGGTTCCTTGAAACTCATAACCTACTTTTATATTTTATACAGAAGCACAGTCCTTCCAAAGCATACACATGCAAAGATTTCACAGGTTTGGGTCCTGTTAAAGAGCATGGAATTTTATTTGAATGTGCTCCAGAGAACTGGGCAGACCAGAAGAAAGCTCCACCCACCATGTCTTACTGGGCTATAGGGTAAGATGCATGACTGATAAATCTAATAGATCATATAGTTTTCTGCAACTGTACTGCAGAACTGATATAGCGGCCTTGCTCAATTCAGATGCCATATGAGATATTTCAAGGAACTGAAATGTACTTAAAAGTCCATTAAGAATGTTTGTTTACTCAAAGTGCATCTCTAGGCAAAACTTTTTTTTAGGATAGAGTAGAAAAGAGTTAGAACTGCCTTTTTTACATGGAAGAAACCTTGAAATAAGTTAAATGCGTCGGTTAATCCCTGCTAATAAATATTATATCTACAGCTTACAGGATGTTAGTGTGTACAGTAAGTTGTAGATATAACAAATACAAATATATAGAAAAAAAGGGAATTTGGCACACTTAACTTATTTAGCACCCAGGGCAGCGCTACACAACAGTATTATTTTCAGTAATAATGAAATGAAACAAATAATGAGGATGGCCATAAAAGAAACAGTGAAAATTGTCATGCCCCCTCACATTGGTGCTAAGTGAAAAGGTAAAACCACTTTGCATTGATGGTTAGTGGAGAAGTTCCCTCTTACATTGATCATCAGTATGTTAGTGGATACTTATTTGAGAGACTGAAATTGCTCACTTCATAAAGAGCTCCCCCTCATCGGGTGGGGGGGGAACACTGCCTCCATTAAGGGTACTTTAAAAGTACATACGTGTCAGTGGATAGTTATTTGAGAGACCAAAATTGCTCACTGCTCAAGGAGCTCCCCAGGGACCTCTAGAGGAACACTAGGGTTCCACAGAACATTGGTTGAGAAAGGCTAGGTTGGACCCTCTGTCCAATTTAATTGCAGTCTGTCCTCATTTGGGAGATTCGCTAATTTTTTTTTACTGGTGACCATTGTCACTGAGAAAGAAAGTGGGGAACATTCTGTATTTGTCCCCAGAACAAGAGGTAAGGGGAAATTTTCTAATGGGGATGCCTGTTCTGCTAACAGCTGTCTAAAATGGGGTTTTGCCTCACTTCCAAAGATTTCCTCTAACTTCCTATTGGGTTTTTGGTACAGGAAGTGAAGGGAATTCTCCCCAACATTACACAGACAGCAAAAAATATACTGGCAGCGGTTTTACTCTTCCCTACTCTACCTAAAACCATAAAAAGGTTTTGGCTTTAACTAACACTTTATTTTTAAAAAATACATAGGGGCTAACAAGGCTGTGTAATACGTGGAGGTGCACCGAAATGAAACTTTCAGACCGAAACCGAAAATTATTATTATTTCTAACCTTTTTTTTAAAATTAATTTTTTTCAACTTTACTTTTAGGGGCTTCAGGGAAATATTAGGGGTCTAAACAGACCTCTGATATTTCCCTTTTGAAATAGAAAAAGAGATTGAGGACACAATCTCTTTTTCTGCAGTCCCTGTTATGAATGAACAGGAAGCCTATATACTGAGTGCTCCTGTCTATTCATAAACTGAGGATATAGTATGAGTGATGTAGAGCACTTCCTGTTCATTCATAATTGGGGACACGGTAAATATACTATGTCCTCAATTATTTACAAACACTCAACGACCAGCTGATCGCTGAGTGCTTGTAACCGCTCTCCATCCTGACTCGCTGTCAAAGGAGGCTGAGTGGGGAAGAGCGCTCATGATACACTAACAGCTGACTCCTCCCCCGCACCGCCGGCTCGGCCTCCTGTGATAACACTGAATTCACTCTCCTTCCTACCCTGCTTCGCCTCCTGACAGTTTGTCTCCTCCCCGATTGGCGCTGCTCTGTGTCAGAGGGGAGACAGGGCAGTGCCCAGCAGGGAGGAGAGAAAACATCGATGCACCATATTTTTCTCCAAAAAATTTTACTTTCCGCATTTTGCCCAAAATACCATTTTTGACCAAAATGTGTTGGCTTGGTTCTGTTGACCCTCCAGAAGCTGCCTTTTGAACCTTTTCAGAATATTTCCTTGTCTGATCTCATTTACAAGCTTTCCTTGTCACTATTACCTCCGCAAGGTGGGTCTCTGACTTATATGCCTTTTCCTGTAAGGAGCTATTACTAGTCCATACAAATAATAGAAAAGCTGGCTTTCTTCTGTTTGTATGGGCTCATATTAGAGCATGCACGTGCTCCCAGCGGCTAGTACCCGGCTCATTCCTTTCCTCATCCAGGGAGGAGCAGTGTGTATTTGAGTGGGCTATTCCTAGTGTTGTACAGGGATATGGTTGTCTCTCCAGTGTGGTTTCCTCCTTCCACCTTAATCAGGACATGGTTCCTCTCTGCTTATGTCCTGCTCTGAAACATTTAGGGCTTGTTCACACCATTTACAGTGCGTTCCAGAGCGTTTAGTTGCTGGATTGCACTGTATCGCACACTAAACTCCCCCCTGCATTCTGGGGCAGGAGGGGGCGTGGCGGTGCATTCAAGTCAATGGCACTGCAGCCATGCCCCCCACCTGCAGTGCGATCGTCCGCACCAGAATGTGTAGAAAAACAATGCCTGTGTTCCGGTCCAGTGCGAACGCAACAAAAATGCAGCTACCTCTCAGGGACGCACCATATGTGGTGTGAACAAGCCCTCAAAGGAAATCTTATTTATCTTCACTGCCTGGATGTGGTATGCACTATTTGAGTTTACCCCTCTGCTACCGCCTCTTTCCAGCAAATACATTCCCACTTTGTCTTTCCTTAGGGATCCCACAGGTGGCTCCCTGCTTCATCGCTTTACCATGGCTAGGCTTTTTAGACAGGTCATCGTTTGAGCCTATAGTTTGAAGGATAAAATTTCCTCATACACTTCCTCCTGTTTCATGGATTTGCAGGGCTGGCTTCTGGTCTTCTGTTCACATGTTTAAGTTTCACCAGGTAAATGTTCAGGCCTCTCCTGATGCAAGCTTCAGCTGCAACGTGCTTCAAGCTGCCCTCTGAGCCCTTCTGAGCTTTTTCCTGCCCGTCGTTACTTGTGGACCTGTTAGGGTTTGTTTTGTGTCTCCCACCCCTCAGTTTGGACTGCTTGGGGACATCCCAAGGTTAAGAATACAGATCCTGTGCCCTGTGCTGTACAATAAAGAAAATAGGATTTTTGACAAGCCTGTAAAATCATTTTCTTGGTGTGCATTAGAGGACAGCGGTCCCTCAACTCTGTTCTTATGATCTCCCTAATGCTGGGAGAAGGATAGAGCTATATGGGCCTGTCTCTGCAGATGGCTGCCCATAACCCAGCGTTAAGACTAAAGATCCCATGTGCTGTACTGTACCCAAAGAAAAGGTTTTCACAGGCAAGTCAGAAATCCAGTTTTCCTTTTCATTTAGCTTGAGTGTCAGATCATGAGTCACAAAGTCTAATTTTCATCTTTTGTAATTTTATAAATGCATGTTTTTACCAAATATGACAACCTATATGTATTGAAAGCACAAAGGTGTGACTGAGCCTTGACTGCCTCCTTTTTAACAGCTTGGCCTTGACCTTTTAAGATTGAACTATGAACCCAGACACTTAAACTAAAATGTCAAGGTCAGACAAATAAAATAAAAAAAAGGGTGCATAGAGGCATCTTTAATAGGCAGGGGCGTAACTAGAAATCACAGGTGATTCTAGATGAGTCAACCTGATAACCCAAACAGCCCACTTGAGGGTGACCCTGCAGAACTCACCATAGACTCTCTATGGTGAGTCTATGGTGACTCATAGAGTCTCAAGTGGGCGGTCAAGCCCTCTTACCTGTCTGGCCGATCCTCTGTCCGCCTCCCTCTCCTCCACGATCGCTTGTGGGCCGCGCCTCCTTGATCACTGGGCCCCGCCTCCTCCGTCGCTGCCGACGACGGGCCCAGCCACTTCCACCGAAGCTGCTGGTTGTCATCGACTCAGCAGCTGTGAGGAGGTACGCGCCGCTGCACATGTCAATGGCTGTGTGTTTCTCCTCACAGCCGCCAGTGACAGCCTGAAATGCCATAGCGACCCAGGCGGCCCGCACGGCATCAGGTGGATGTCCTGGCCGGGCCCCCTGTGCCCCGGGGCCCCATAGCTGCCGCCTGGGTCGCTATGGTGATTGTTACTAAAATAGAAAAGTTTATGGTTTAAAAGCGCCAAGGACAATCCTTATCCCTCCTGGGGAAGAAATCGTGAGCACATATGCAAGGTGCAGCCTCAAAACAGTCAAGGGTATTGGAACATCTAAAAAACAGATTGTTACTGTTAATAGGTAAGCATGTCGAATTATAATTATTAAAGCTTGAGCACGGAGATTCTTCCAAAAGCCTAGCTCTGACCAGTCCAGCTGCACACATTTGGTGCACATCATATTGTCCAACAGTAATGGTTACTTTTATTTTTCTTTATTTTGGAAGATCATGGCCAGGTTGCCAGACAAATTATCCCACACGTTTGTATAGCTAAGTCTCCAGTTACAGGCAGTTGGAGCAGTTTAATATAGAAATCCTAATTGGTGCAGATGTGGTGGTTGCTATGACAGAAAAGCAAATATGTATTTTTCCTGTGAATCAATATATTCAATAAAGTGCGATGTTAATGAAATCCTGCTTCACAGCGACTACATATACATAGTAAATCACTTAAGTAGAGCACTTAGGAAATGAAACCTGAATACACAGGTTGGTTGTTGAACCATTGCCCACTGTTTCTACACTCCACTGACAGACTGACCATCACTTTCTTTTGCAGGAGACTCTTTCTACAGCCACAACCTCAAGAGTTCTATGTTTGCTTTCACGATTCAGTCACAGAAGTTGCAGTTGAGCTGGCTTTTAAGCTATCCTTTGGGATGCCACTTTAGTGATTTTCCATTTCATTCACCAATGACTTTGGTATTACATATACAATAACCGTGCAAGCACTTATGCTGGCCATTCACGTGGCAATGTAATCACTCGATTCAACCTTCCATTTAATATTTGAAAACACTGAAGACTTGATCAAAAGGCGACGGTTTGTATTTCTGCTTTCTGGCAACATCAGTTTTCAATGTGATTTCCAATAATTTTTTTGTCTAGTTGGCTAGATTTTTGTTCATTTATTCTTTACATTTATAATGGCATTTGTGGAACTATTGAGCATTTTATTTATTGATTTTCTTTTTTATAAAATTAAGTATTTGATCAAATGTATCAAATTAATTTATCAAGTTAATGCTTTTTTTTTATAGTTTTAGCAGCAGCACAGCAAAAAGAAACTGGTGAAAATTTCACTGCTGTATTTCTAAATGTTATACCTTCATCCATGAGTTGTCCATGGTGAAAATTTCTATGGGGTATTTCCTAATTCTATGCCTCCATCCATGGGTTGTACATGGTGAAAATTTCTATGGGGTATTTCCTAATTCTATGCCTCCATCCATGGGTTGTCCATGGTGAACATTTATATGGGGTATTTCCTAATTCTATGCCTTCATCCATGGGTTGTCCATGGTGAACATTTCTATGGGGTATTTCCTAATTCTATGCCTTCATCCATGAGTTGTCCATGGTGAAAATGTCTATGGGGTATTTCCTAATTCTATGCCTTCATCCATGGGTTGTCCATGGTGAAAATGTCTATGGGGTATTTCCTAATTCTATGCCTTCATCCATGGGTTGTCCATGCCTTAGCTCTACTGACATAATGATTTTTCTCTGTGGTGTTTTCATTACACTCACAGCTATTAATGCTAGACCTATTTTCTGTGTCTGTGCAATCCATGTTCACGCCTCAGACAGGCAATGACATCTTATGCAATCAACTAAAACATCAAAGTAGCAAATTAGCATTTTCTCAACCTCCTTTTGACTTCACCTCTTGAAACACACAACTTACACATAACATATAGCATCCCTGATTGTTTTTACGGAAAGTGCTATATTGAGTACATCTTCCAAACATTTTAATTTTCCCATTTCCCATAACAGCATTTTTGTGGACTGAGTGGTGTCAGCCCTGCCAAGTTTTCTTTAGCTAAACTTCTCAATCTATTCCACTGTCTTCATCACTGAAGTATAGACAGTATCTGGCTTGCAGTCCCAAGATAAGAATGGGGAGAGCTAGTAGACTCTTTGAAACGTGAAGTGTGGAGAGGACACAGAGCATCTTTGAACTTCTAAAGGTCAGAAGTTTTTTTGCACTTATAAAACAGATGTAAGAAAATTATTTTAATTGTATATTTAGAAGACCAAAGTGGAGTAAATAGAAATTCATTGTTTAGGTTTACACATACTTTAGTCCCAATTGAATTGGTTCAAGTGTCCTCTTCCATAAGTCAACTCATCCATTTTAAAGACCAAAGGGATTACTTTAGTGGGCACATTAATTTTCTCAGGTCCGTGCACCCTGTATGAAACTTTGACTTTTGTAGTGTCCCATACCAAGCACAGGTCCAATCCTCCAATACAGTTGTTGGCTCTAGACATACTGTATTCCTGAACCCCAGACTAAGGATGACCAAACTAGAAGAGGACTACAGGAATGGGGGCACAGGGGGAAGCAACCTTTAGTAAGACAACCTCTAGTGAAATGGATAATTTAGGTCCCAGTGAGGTTTTCCTTTCACCTTCTTTTATTTAAACAAAAATGTAATAAGTTTGTGTTTACAAATCATATTGCATATTTTTATTGACAAAATAAAATATACACTTTTGTATTTTCTACTTGAAATGTATATTTGAATAAAATGAAACGTCTTTTGCACTTCTGTATATCAGTAATTTTATATGCAGGATTTTGAGTTTATTTTCATATTGGTTTTATTTTTTGATATTTCTTACATAATAGACATGTAACAGAATATAATCCGATATTATATAGTGATGTGGTGATGAGGTAAAAGAAAATCTTTTTATCTATACTATGTTTCTAAACACTAAGTGACCCCGAATTTTGTAATAAAACAAAAATGTCCGTAATAAATATTCTATAAGAATAGCCGTTTCCTGTCTGATTTTTCTATAAGAGACACGGTTTGTTTTGAAGTATTACAGGATACCGTCATCATTTCTGCTTGCAGAATCAAACTCTTTTCAGCAACTCATTGTGTTGATGCATGTTGTCCATGTAGGATACATACAACATGCATTGCAAAATATACACTTTAGTACAGTATCTTGCATAGACTTGGTTACAAATGTGCTTTCTAGGAAATTAGATTCTAACCCTTTTAGGGATTTATAGAGCAGTGGTTCTCAACCTGTGTAACCTCAGGACCCACATTTGTCCTTGGTCATTAAGTAGCGACCCAAGTTACACTGCAATGGAACGCACGGCATTGCTTTACCACTTGTTCCCGTGTGGGCTTCCACACCAGAATGCACAGTATGTGCGATTGCGGGGTGTAGTGCATTAATCGCATGAGACTGGGTGATTAACGCACTGTACTAGTGGGAACTGACCCTCAAAAACACTGACAGACACACACAACCACGGACACAATTTTACATTCTCACACACATACACACTCCAAAAAATTGTATTTCTTTTTTCTTTTAAGATCCACCCAGTCTCCCTAATTTACGAGAACTGGAGTGTATCCTCAGGCTGCGGTCCAGCATGGGCTGCTATGCTGTTATGGAGCTCCATCCATATGTGCATTGTTTGTACAGCTCCCTTGCACGACCTGTAGAGGTCTCAGAATGTGACGTCACTCCATTCCAGGCACCTTTACAGGACAAGTGAAGGAGCTCTAAGCAATACACATATGGATGGAGCTCCCTCACGGCCATACCCCGAGCCCACCCTACCTCAAGCTGATATTTTGAATGCTGCTTGGCGCATGAACTGACTGTTGTGCTAGGAAGATGCTGAGGAGCCTCTCGCCTAGCAAAGTAGACGGCACGCAGCAGCCCACTGAACACGGGATCGCGACCCACTTTTGGGTCACGACCCACCAGTTGAGAACAAGGTTATAGAGGAACTGAACTCGGAAAGCTGTGCCCAATAAAGGCAGGTAGGTGACAGAGTCCAAGTATTGCCTGTGGTCTCCCTACAGCTGATCTTTTTACCCATTACTTATTGTGGTGTCTCTCTGTTGAGGCAGACATCATGGTAGAAGCAGTGCTTTGCTTCCTCATGTCAGAGCCTCCAGTAAGAACAGTGAGCAGCACATTAGTAACATTACCAAATCTCACTCCAACTCTGGTGATACTAGCATGTCAGAGGCAGCAGTCCCTTGAATCAAATCCTTCACTGCAGATAATCAGTTATGAGACTATAGGCGCAGGAGTGGCTAGACACGCTCACGTACCCGGAAGTGCAGTGCAGTGCAATTATTCAGGAGAAGAGGAAAGGTACAATTTCCAGGGTACTACTTAGGTGCAATTAACCTTTTGTAGCTGATATTTCCCCTATTACTTGCCGTGTCTTGTTCTGCACTGTGTGGGGGCAGCCATCTTGGTAGAGTCATGGCTTTGTGTTCTCATGTCAGAGCCTCCAACAAGGAGAGCAGCACATTAGTCACCCAATCATTAGGCTCCCATTCAAAGGCAGCAGTGCCTCAATATCGAACTGCAGATAGACCTGCAGTCCTCTACCTGTGTGGGGGCAGCCATCTTGGTAGAGTCATGGCTTTGTGCTCTCATGTCAGAGCCTCCAACAAGGAGAGCAGCACAGTAGTCACCCAATCTCACTCCAAATCTGGTAAGACTCATTCAAAGGCAGCAGTGCCTCAATATCGAACTGCAGATATACCTGCAAACCTTCAAGTACCAGGAAGTGTACTGCTATTTTCCACATAAAATTTTAGACAAAATTTACCTTTTTCAGGTAATGCTCGGGCACAATTAACACTTCTATATATCCCTTTTAACATGACAAATCTCCGCTTCCACTTTTAAATTAACCTATCATGGGAAGGCATGGTGGATGTTACAAAAATCTAGTTGCCTGGCTGTCTCTGTTTTCAGTGGTTTCTGGATCACTAGCCCAGAGCAACGCTGCAGATAAGGACTTTTGACCTTCCTAATCTGTATACTTGATTTGGAGCAGTGACCTGGAAAGTGCTGAAGCCAGAGACAACCAGGCAAATATAATTTTCAGCAGAAGGTCAGCTATTATTATTTTATTTTTTTTGTACCAAATAAATACCAATTTACAACTTTATTGGTGTTGGGACTAACATGAAGTCCTATTCAACCCATAAATAACAGAGAATAAGAATATATAAGCACCCATATGCACCAAAACGTGCTTGCGTGTTCACAGTGATATGCACTCTGCTTGCTGTGAGCAGGCTATTTTATTTGTTCATGTTGTAGACAAATGCACTAGAGGATCTTAATATTATATTCATAGTAGACTCTACTATGAATATAATATTAAGATCCTCTAGTATGCAAAGTACCCTTTGGAGATTTGCAGAAGAAAACTAAAGTTGTTCATGTAAGTGGTTTATAGTGGAGGCCCCATACACTGTATATTTCAAAGGGCCGCCTTTAGGTGAAATGGATATTGCAAACTACAAAGCGGAACATGTCTGTATAAAATGTGACTGTTTGCTCTGCTTGGTTTGTGCCAAACTAGTAACTGTAAGTTTACGGCATATTTTTTTAAAAACCACATGAGTAGGTGGAAATTATAGAGCTTGAACCAAGAATAAATAGGTAACAGCTGATATATTGATAGCTCATTCCAGGCTGCTGTGGAAAAGGTGGGGGGACATTTTCATGGGCACAGTGCTCCTTTTAGCTTGTTTTGTTCTGTATCCAGCACATAGTCTCTTTTCATGTGCATTTTTCATAGCATATGATGAGTATAACCAGATATCCTAAGCATATTTCATAGAAACCATGGTTTCCATTCACTGAACTGATGAGGGCCAACTAGCCTGAAATAGCTGAATGCAGTATAAAGGGCTCTATAATAGTACGCTGTATCTGTTCATGTTAAGGTTTCAAGGACCCCTGCTAAAGATTATATCTACAGTTAATGGTACATTAGCAAGATGGGTATGTTATAGCTATAATAAATAAAAAGAAAAAAGGGCAAAGCTAGAGCATGTCAAACCAAAGATGGATCATTTTTAACACCTCCTGCACTATGTGATAACATAACTTTCAGTAACAGTTGTAAAATTAGAATGAAAAATAATAATGTCCAGTAAAGAGAAAGATTCCTTTAAATTGGTGGTGAATGGGGAAATGCCTCCTTACACTGACGTTCAGTGAAGCATCCCCTTACATTGGTGGTCAGTGGCAGACGTGTCCCCTTATATTGGTGGTCAGTAGAAAGAATACACCATTGTATTGAGGGTCAGTGAGAGAAGGCTTCCTTACATGAACTTCAGTAAAAGGAAAATGCTCCTTACATTTGTGGCCAATGGAAGGACACTAGTGGGCAGTGGGAGAACTGTCCCTGTACATTGGTGGTCAGTGCAAGAAGAATACACCATTTTATTGGGGGTCAGTGAGAGAAGGCATCCTTACATGACCTTCAGTAATAGGAAAATGTTAGGGATGCACCGAAATATCAGCCGTCAAAACATATTGGCCGAAAATGGCACTTTTCTCATAATGCCAAAAGTGCAATTTTCTGGCCGATACAGCGGTGCATCCATTATTTCTCTCCTCCCCACTGGGCGCTGCTCTGTCCTAGAGGGGAGGAGTGAAACTGTCACAGGCGTCTGAGAGCTGCGTGAGGAGAAAGCGCTGTGAGCGGCCGGCGTCTCTCCCACACAGATCAGCAGAGTGGTGTGTGTGGGCAGAGACAGCCAGCCCTGTCACAGGAGGCTGAGCTCTCCTCCCCGCACTGCTCGATCAGCCTCCTGTGACAGCGTGTCAGAGAGGAGAGCAAGTGATCAGTGATCGCTGAGTGTTTGTCGATTATTGAGGACATGGTATGTTAACTATATCCTCAATTATGAATGAATGGGGAAGTGATCTACATCACCTTCTGTTCATTCATGATTGTGGTTATAGTAAACATACCGTGTCCTAATGTTATGAATGAACAGGAACACTCATAGAGGATTCCTGTTCATTGATAACAGGGGATACAGAATAAGAGATTGACGACTCTGTGTTCTCAGTCTCTATTTCTATTTTAAAGGGGAAATATTAGGGGTCTGTTTAGATCCCTAATATTTCCCCGAAGCCCCTAAAAGTAAAGTAAAAAATAAAAATTAGGGATGCACCGATACCGGTATTTTGGTACCGAGTACGAGTACAGATATATTTTTTTGGGTACTCGCCGATACCGAGTACCGGAAGTCCCACTCAGGAAGCCAGGCGATGTGTAATGACTCGCCACCTGGCTTCCTGATTAGCTGGGCAGCATGTAAAGACACGCCACCCGACTTCACAATTAACAAGGGATCCGTCCCATGCTTCTTGTCGATGAGAAAGCATGGAGCCGGCTTGCTGGCCTGTATCAGGAAGCCGGGTGCCGTGTAATGACGCCACGCCCTGATTGGCCCAGGAAGCTGGCTCCATGCTCCATCATCACAAGTGACGAGGGAGCATGGAGCCAGCTTCCTTATTGGCCGGGAAGTCGGGTCCATGCTTTCTCGTCACAAGTGACGAAGGAGCATGGAGCCGGCTTCCCGGCCAATCAGGATGCCGGGCAGTGTATCGATACAAGTATCGGTGCATCCCTAATAAAAAAATATTTACTAAAAAATGAATAAATAAAATAAATATATTACAGTTGTGGTTGGTGGGAAGAATGGCAACCTTACAGAGATCATTGGTTTCTTGCTATTGGTTTTGTCACATCTCTGGTTGAGAATGGCTGCTATAGACCAAAGAGTTTCCTGGGTTTGGGTGATCGGTCCTCCGAGATTTTAAACTTCATCAAATCCCATCATGTATCTTCCTCTGTAAGCCTTGCAATGCCTTATAAAACTTTTAGTTCCACAACAGCTGGAGGGCCGCAGTTTGGATACCCCTGATCTGAAGTAGCCTATATTTTACAGATAATCCAGCTGGAGCTGTGAGATCCTTGTGCTTGAGCATGTAATAAGAATGGAAGAGATGTTCAATGGGTAGAGCCCTTCCCTGGAGCCAGTGGGTGATTCCATACATCAGCCACCATGGGTGGGCCTATAAGCAATGTTGATTTTCCATACTAAAGTTATTTTTGTAAATATTCTAGGATTCCGAGTCACAAATACCACACTGAAACAGATCTAGAAGTTATAGTTACTAAATTATAACTACAGATGGGATCGAAATGATAAAACACCTGTTTCTAGAAGCTGTGCAGGAGAGATGAGACCAGAGAACAAAGTGGAACATGTAGTTGTCATTAGCACTTGTTTATAGTGACTAGTGGGTGTTAAGCAACACAGTTTTTATCTCGGACACAGGGGTGTATCTACTGCAAAGCAAACGAGGCATTTGCCTAGGGCGGCACTTTCCAGGAGGGCGGCAAAAAATGCTGCCCCCCAAACCAGTTAGGTAAGAGAAAAAAAATAAATTATATTATAAATTACTGCCAGTACTCCTGTCCACCTATGCAGCCTACTCCAACATGCCGGCTGCAGCTCCTTTCTCTTCTTGGTCAACATGCTGTGCAATGTATTGGTGTGTGTGACTGTCATCCGGATGCACTGGCAGATCATGCGCTGGACCTCCCTGGGAAACCGGCACCAAAATCTCTGACTTCAGGCAATGGAGAAGCTTCCGCAGGACCCCAGAGCTGAGATCCAGATGGTCATCGTGCTCATCGGCACCTCTATGGTGGTGAGTTCGGGGAAGTGCAGCCTATAAGCTCTGTGCAGCCCAGCATATTAAGGCAGAAGATCTGTATTGCAGCTGCACAACTAGAGACTAGCACAGCATGGCAGGGCAGAAGAGAATGGTTATTGTAGCTGCAGAACTAGGGAGCCCATCATGCCAGGAATGGAGAGAAGGTGGCTATTGCAAAGCTAGAACTAGAGCGTCACGCTACGTTGATAGAGCAACCTGTCAGAATCTAGATACACCGTGCACGCTGTATCCCGCAACTGACAGGTTATGCAAAATGTCTTAAACAGGAAGGGGTGGGACAAATTTAGATTAGGGATGGGTTTAGTCTTGCCTAGGGCAGCACAAAACCAAAATACACCACTGCTCGGACACCTTGATAAATTAGGCCTTGTGAAGTTCATAGAGGCGGTGTGGTAACTGTTTTGAAGTGATCAGAAGAAATTCAATAGATAATGCTTCCTGTGTTTTAGGTTTGGAGAAGACACAGAAGTCAGCCCGCAACACAGGATACAATCTAGCTATTGCACTCAATGCAAACCTTGATTTCTCCCTTATTCACAAACACAGTTATTGGCAGCCCATGTTATGTCACCTCTATGAATAGTTTCTGACCTTTGGTATAAGTGTGTTTGTAGCTTAAAATACACAGAAGTGCCAAGTGTACAAATAGTGACAAATGCATTTTCCTTCCAAGGAGTCTAATACAGGGTATCAGCATTCATATTTCATACATGGCACATCTAAGCTTATGTTAGGACTCAGTGATTTGTGGATAAACACATTGGCCGGTTCTTTTAGATGTGCTGCCAGCTTGGGGCTAGCCAAAATAGACATGACTACATGCAAATACTGGGGAAATGATGTGTATATTTGCTGGTAAATATACCCTTTCCTAAGAGTAGAGTATCATACAATTAAAGAAAGCAAGTTACAAGTGTCCAGCAATATTATCATCCCACGGAAATGTCCTCCACAAAGCTCTTCATGACATGTTCAGATTCACGTTTATGTATTTCTGGAGTTTGTGAGAACAGAATACCTTTAAAGCCAAACGTTGTTTTCATTTTGGATACAGTAGGGAATAGTTCTTCAAGAAAAATACAGCAAGTCCAGTTGCCTTGACTTATTTTTTACAGATATACCATGACCTGGATGAATGAGAACCTTCACAGATGCATAATTATCGCTTTATTTATGTGAATTAGTACATTCCAACCAATAACTGTGCCGGAACGCAGTTGTAACCATAACGTGTCCCCAGTGAAAGATTTCCCCTTACCTCCTGTTCTTTTGAAAAGCCCAACATGTTGGGTTCCCATCACTTTTTGTACTGGAGGCAACGATCACCGTATTAGATGCCATCTGGGTTCTCACACAACAACAAGAAGACTCCACGCTGACAATTGCAGCCCGCGCATAAGAAACACCTATCTTTGCCCTTCCATGACAGTCACATGTCGCTGCCCTCTGCATATGTCAGCAGCTAGGGGTATGGGTTATGATGGAGATGAGGGCTTAGCTACTGACTGGTGCTTATCCATTACTGGCATATCTTATTTTAGACTTTGTTCCCTTTATTTTCACCTGGTGATCCTGCCAGTGACACCTGGGAGTGGAATATTTACTCTAATTAACCCTGTCTGTACTGTGCTGGCAGATCTGGTAATCAGTTGTACAATAGATGTGAACACTGTGTCCTAACAAAGGGTTAAAGATCTAGAAGCATTGCATGTAATACCGTGTTTCCCCGAAAATAAGACAGTGTCTTATTTTATTTTTTTTCACGAAAAAAAGACACTAGGTCTTATTTTCGGGGGATGCCTTACCTGGCTGCTGCTGTCCGCTCTGCCGTCCAGGGAGCCACAAACAGAAACACAGGTGGGCGGGCATGCGTGCGGGCGGGGGGGCGTGTCTGGCAGGGGGGCGGGAGGGAGCTGCCTCTGCTCTGATCCATTACAAGGAGATTCTCCTTGTAATGGATCAGAGCAGAGAGGCAGCACTGAAGGTAAGACCTAGCGCTATCTTCAGGGATGTCTGTAATATAAGACCTACCACCGAACTAGGTCTTATTTTCGGGGTAGGTCTTATATTACAGAAGTCCCTGAAGATAGTGCTAGGTCTTATTTTCGGGGAAACACAGTAGGAGGAAGCTCAGTCTTTCTTTGGGGACAGCCAGAGTTTCCTGTCACTTTGGAATTGTACAGAGAAGCTCCAAACGTCTGCTACACAGACACATCTGAAAGGTAAGAACAAATATTTTCAGTTTGCTGTGTGAATGGGAACACATACCAACAATCTAGAGCGGTTTTATAGAGGGGTTTTCTCATGTGTCTGCAGTGCTGGAAATACACGTTAAAGAAGAACTCCAGGCCGCTAAAAAAAAAAAATGTAATCCTTGCAGTGAGGCCACCCCCACTCAGCAGGGGGTTAGGTGCATCTTTTGGTCTGGGGTGTAAAATAAAACAAGAAATACTCACCCGATCCCACCTGGCTGCTAGACTGATCCCCGCAGCCTCCTCTCCCCCGCGCTTCGGCTCTAAGCTCCACTGACGTCATCACGTGTAATACAACACCATCGGCTTATATGATACGTGAGGATACCAAGGGACATACCACAGCTGGAGCGGAGGACGGAGAGAACTGAGCGGTCATTTCCACTGGACCGAGGATCTTTTTTGTTTTACACCCTAGACTTAAAAAAATGTAGCCCTTGCAGTGTGGGGGTAGCCGCACTGCAAGGGTTAGGTTTGTAACGGCTTGGAGTTCTTCTTTAAAGGAGAACTATAGGGTCAGGGCTTTTCACCATAGTTCTCCTTAGGGTAACGGGAGGACACAAACTAGCGTCCTCCCGTTACCCTAAGCTCAGTATACCGCGAGCTACAGCTCGCGGTACACTGAGACACCGCAGCCGGAGCGGATCCCGACTTAGATGACGGGATCCGCCCAGCTGCGTGACTGACAGCTGGCTCTGTCTATCTAGAGGCAGAGCCAGCTGTACCTGCCCCCTCCCCGTCCGTTCCGCCAGTCAGTGCTGGAGGATCGGGGAGGGGGGAAATCCAGCCCCTCCCCTGTCACGGCAGAGAGCTGTGACAGGATCGAGAGGTGAGCGAGCGCCGGTATGTGTTCCCTCACCTCCCGATCTACTGAGCCGACCTGTGACAGTCTCATTGCCACAGGTCGGCTAGAACTATGAGGTGAGTGAAAAGCACTCACCTCATAGTTCTCCTTTTAAGCTGTGATTGACTGCTTACAGGGGCATCCCCGGGTGTGACAGCAGGAGCAGCCGCCAGGTGACACCCCGCTGGAACGTCATCACGCATGTGCGTAATGACATCATGCCCGCAGCCACCATGGTGATGGATGCCGGCATAGAGAGGAGGGGACATTCACCCGACAGAACAAGGTGTAAGGAGGTCCCCTTCTCTCTTGTGTAACTGTTGGGCACTTGGTCCATGACAGAGTGCTCGACTTTTCAGAGGGGGTGATACCAAAATGGCTGTCAGTCATTTTGATGTCACCCCTTCTGATGGTGTCACCCTGTGCGGGCTGCACCCCCCTTGTCACGCCACTGACTATTTTGTATATCATTCACCAAAAATGTCTGTTCCTTTTCTATTGGGAAATCCAAGTTTTGGTAACATTTGTGAATTCTGCAGCTGATGGGCCTAATCTGACTGACATTGTCTGGGAAGAGAAGGAAGGACACAAACTAGCGTCCTCCCGTTACCCTAAGCTCAGTATACCGCGAGCTACAGCTCGCGGTACACTGAGACACCGCAGCCGGAGCGGATCCCGACTTAGATGACGGGATCCGCCCAGCTGCGTGACTGACAGCTGGCTCTGTCTATCTAGAGGCAGAGCCAGCTGTACCTGCCCCCTCCCCGTCCGTTCCGCCAGTCAGTGCTGGAGGATCGGGGAGGGGGGAAATCCAGCCCCTCCCCTGTCACGGCAGAGAGCTGTGACAGGATCGAGAGGTGAGCGAGCGCCGGTATGTGTTCCCTCACCTCCCGATCTACTGAGCCGACCTGTGACAGTCTCATTGCCACAGGTCGGCTAGAACTATGAGGTGAGTGAAAAGCACTCACCTCATAGTTCTCCTTTTAAGCTGTGATTGACTGCTTACAGGGGCATCCCCGGGTGTGACAGCAGGAGCAGCCGCCAGGTGACACCCCGCTGGAACGTCATCACGCATGTGCGTAATGACATCATGCCCGCAGCCACCATGGTGATGGATGCCGGCATAGAGAGGAGGGGACATTCACCCGACAGAACAAGGTGTAAGGAGGTCCCCTTCTCTCTTGTGTAACTGTTGGGCACTTGGTCCATGACAGAGTGCTCGACTTTTCAGAGGGGGTGATACCAAAATGGCTGTCAGTCATTTTGATGTCACCCCTTCTGATGGTGTCACCCTGTGCGGGCTGCACCCCCCTTGTCACGCCACTGACTATTTTGTATATCATTCACCAAAAATGTCTGTTCCTTTTCTATTGGGAAATCCAAGTTTTGGTAACATTTGTGAATTCTGCAGCTGATGGGCCTAATCTGACTGACATTGTCTGGGAAGAGAAGGAAGGATTGATTGTATTACCACACACGCAATGCCCTGAAACATCACTATATTTGTGTTCTACTCCTGTTATAATGCAGAACAAATTCTGACAAATAGTATGCAGGTCATATATGAATGTTTTACATAAAAAGTGGATGAATTATCTAAGGGACTTTTTTGACCCTGTAACCTGACAGTACCACATTCATATGTATTTCACAGTAAGCTGCTCTGCTGCCTTCTAGAGCAAACCATTCTGCATTACAAATGTTACTTGGAGCATGGCTGTCTTGGTTTTTATATATGCAAGGTGGCGTTCCTCGTTTTCTACAAACATGACTAAATGTACATTAAATTGGTGGTGAGACCGTATTGTTAATCTTTTACATATTTTACATTGCAAAAAATATTAACACATCAGTCTTCACAGTATTGCCTAAAGAAACTCCTTGAAGTTCATTCCTGATTGGTTGCTGTAGGTAACAGTACATCATTGTGTTGTGGCGCAGGTTTATAAAATAGAACCCTTTGCCAGGAATCCATATGTCAGTGTAAAAAGGTAAATTAATATTTACAAAAATGAAAACAAATGTGTTGATACTTTTTTTCAGTATCTTACATTTCCAATACATTGTATCTTATTTTTCTAAGGCATTTGTAAAGGCACTTTATTTCAATTAGCTACTATGCAGGAAAATTTCAAAGATCAGTCTGTGATATTTCAGCCTGGGGCGTAACTACAGATCATAGGATTAAGAACTTCAAACAGATATCAGTGTTTAGCTGAGGAGGCACAATGGAATTGTTTACAGCCTGAGGAAGACTGGCTTAAGAGGTCATTTCAGTGCTGGCCAGGATGACTAAAAGCTCCGAGAGGTTCACTCTACATTGCTAAGACAACTAAACAAATTCTCCTTTCTACACAGCCTGCAAAAGGGATCTGTGACTAGGGACAGTGACTCTGAAGTCTCTGCTACAGACTGTCCCATGTCAGTGATTCTTCATTCTAAATGTCACAGGGGGTACAGGAGCAGTGTCAACAGCAACCTCTACAAGCCTTAATGATACAGTACTGGATTTGTGTTATCCTCACATGCACACAGATGTGCCATGTTTAAAGTAGCCGCGTGGGCTGCTATGGCTATTGTTAGGCTACTGATATGTTACTGTATGCTGATGACACACAACTCTATCTCTCCATTCCTCAGCTCACCACTGTCTCCCCACGCATCACTAATCTACTCACTGACATATCATCATGGATGTCACCCCACCTCCTCAAACTCAACCTTTCCAAAACTGAGCTGATAATATTCCCTCCTCTCCTTGCCCCCTACCCTGACTTCTCCATCACAGTTGACAGCACAACAATCAACCCCTCCCCTGACGCCAGGGTGCTTGGTGTAATCCTCGATTCTGAGCTCTCCTTTCAGCCCCAATCACTATCCAAATCTTGCCGACTCAACCTCTGCAACATTTCCAAAATTCCCCTTTTTAACAAATGACACCACAAAGCTTCTAATTCACTCCCCTGTAATCTCTTGTCTCAACTACTGTAACTGCCTCCTCATTGGGCTACCACTACACAGGCTATCCCCCCTTCAGTCTATCATGAACGCTGCTGCCAGACTCATCCGCCTTACCAACCAATCAGCTTTTCCCCCCTGCCTATCCCTCCACTTGCTCCCACTTGCTTAACGTATAAAATTCAAAATACTAACAAATAACCTACAAAGAATTTACAACTCTGCCACAACCTACATCACACATCTCATCTCAAAATAACACCCAAACTGTCCTCTCCACTCCACTGAAGACCTCCTACTCACTAGCTACCTCGCCACCTCCTCCTATGCACATCTCCAGAACTTCTCCAACGCTCCCATCCTCTGGAACTCCTTACCACAATCTGTCCGCTTATCTACAACGCTGTCCACCTGTAGACGCTTCCTTGAAAACTCATCTCTTCAGGAAGGCCTATTCCACCTCAATATAATATCTGTCATGTTACTTCTTTCATGAAATCATCCCAAACAGTTATCACCTTTTGTGTCACTTGGCCCTCTTACTAGATTGTAAACTCTCACAAGCACGGCCCTCCTACCTCCTGTACTGAAATTGTATTGTAACTGTACCGTCTCCTTCCCTTTTGTAAGGCGCTGCAAACTGTTGGCGCTATATAAATCCTTAATAATAATAATAATAGATTCCAGCCTTTCCACTCCAGCTGAAACTTTAATATCTTTGGGGTTCCTGGTCTGTCCACCTGCTGCAACCCTACTCCCTTGGTTGGATTTTTTTTTCACATAGAGAATACTGCTGGACAAGGAGGATTGGGAATTCCCCTGATGGATAAATATTATACATTAATCTACGTCAGAGATCTCCCCATCAGAGTCAATACGATTTAAATATAGCCAATGGGTGATTCAACTCACTGGCCCCTGTCAAAACCTAAAGTAACAGTTTTAGATGGAATGCCCCTTTTATGTAAAAGTACAATGTACTAAAAATAACTGAATGCATGAAAAATCTACAGCAAACGTGTTATATAAATAACAATTTGCCTGATAAGGTTGTCATTTCTGCAAAGATGTCAAATATAAAAAAAGTATACAGCACACTCATCAATTTACAATATATTATTTGATACTTTACTTGTTTGCCCCGTGGTTCAGTTCCACCTGCATGCTATAAATGCTGTTTTTTTCACAGTTAAAAGCAGAGTTGACTAAAGATTTTGAAAATAAAAAGCAGAATTGACTTTACTACTAATATCATTCATTTACACAGAGCTAATATTTCCTGCTATAAGTCTTTTTCATCATTGAGGATGACAGGAATAAAAATGGTACATATGCTTTTACCTGTAGAGTGCTGACAAGTCAGTGCAACACTACAGATCAAGTGTTCCTCTTGTATTTTACTGCAAAAATCTTCTATTACATGTACAGTATATTCTTTACAAAGCAAGTAGTCTATGTATAATTCTATTACGATTTTCTACAGGTGCATATTAAGGAGGATCACATAGGTTAGCTTTATTTGTGTATTAAAAGTAAGCTTTGATCTTAGTGTCGCTCATCAACCCTGTCATATGTTGACATTACTTTATAACCTTGTTTTACAAGTATGCATACAGTATATATATATTGTTTAACGTTACATTATTGTTTTATGTTATATAATTATTGCTTTATGTATGTTGCTATCGTTACTTAAGAGGTTTCCTAATAAAAAATGATAGCTATGGAAGTTTCTGTTACAAGGATCCCTCTTTGAAACTTTGGCCTGATAGTTCCTTGAGTGCAGCAGCGTACGGATCCGGTCAGCACACAAAACGGACGTCGTGTGAACAGGCCCTGAAGCTTCTGCACGAGGAAGATAGCAGCAATGACATTCACAGTATCTCCAGCAATATCCAGTCATGTTACAATGTTATTTAAGCAGGACTGATGCACAGAAGTTGGTTCCTCTGGTTTACTGATGACTGACAGAGCTAGAATGCCAGGTCATATGGGTCATTGAGTTCAGCTTTTAGGTTTGGCTTCCGGATGGTAGCTGGCACAGGCATCAAGTCACAGATCTGTAAGGATTTATAAGTGCTGATTCTCCCACAAGACTGCTGAAGTTCCAACTGCTTAGAGCTCATAGTTTTTATCCTGATAGAGGAAATAAAGAAAGATTCATAAACATGCCTACAATACTACATGCATACAAAAATGCTATATGTCATCATTTAGTACAGAATTATGTTACATATCCATTGGTGTCAGTAAAAGACCGTTATGTATTAACAAAGTCCATTAACCAAATTGGCGCAAAGCAAACATGCAGTGATAAAGACAGCAGATGACCTGTTTCTGGAGTTTAGTCTGTTGATTTCCCTTAGATCTTTTGCAATGTCTGTTTCATCTATTTGGATGGAAGATGCCTCTCCCTGAAAAGTACAAAATACTTTGTAAGGGACTCTGCACATGCAATCATACATCAGCTTTCACCAACCAAGATCAGTGTTATAGGGCTAGAGGTCACAAGAGTAACCAAGCTCAGCTGGAGAATTGGGCCTTACCTTCTGAGTGATGAGTCTCCATTTTTCCCGGCAAAGTAATATATCAGCACTCACATAGGTTAGTGGTATTCGTGTAATAGAAATTAAATGTGAAGACTCTCTATTTATTCTGTGGCCCACAAAAGATTATGATCTTAGTTTATCTAATCAACCCAGCTACCAGCATTATTCATTCAAAGTAAAAAGTAGTGATGGACCGACTCCGGTTTTCGGGATCGAGTACCGGTACTTGCGGGTTCCGATACTAGTGCTTCCGCTGGCATGGAGCAGGCTTCCCGGGCAATCAGGAAGCCAGCCGGTGGGTAATGACATGCTGCCTGGCTTCCTGATTGCCCAGGAAGCCAGTTTCATGTGGTTTGGCCCGCTTGATTGTAAATGGCTTGGAAACCGGCTTTCCAGCCAAACAGCATCAAGCCAACTTCCCAGCCAATCTGGAAGCTGGGTGGCGAGTAGTGAACCGCCTCCCGGCATCCTGATGCTGTTTGCTGGCTCGATGCTGATTGACCAGGAAGCCGGCTCGATGCTAATTGACCGGGAAGCCGGCTCGATGCTGGTTGGCCGGGAAGCCTGCTTCCCAGCCAATAAGCATGGAGCTGGCTTTCTGGCCAATCAGGAAGCCGGGAGGTGGGTCACTACTCGCCGCCCAGCTTCCTGATTGGACGGGAAGCTGGCTCCATGTTCCGCTATGGCACTGCCGGTCAGAGGCAATCGTCCTCTGACTGGAAGTTCCGATATCGGGGAAAGTATCAGAGCATTTGGACAGGTACTCGTCCAAATACTCGGTATCAGCACCGATACTAGTATCAGTGCATCGCTAGTAAAAAGTTATTTCAACAGTCAGTCTTGAGGCAGGAAGTTAGAGGTGCAAATTAGTGGAGGAGAAGCAAATCCTCTTTCCTGCCAGTGTCATTCAGTACCATAGAGACATTCATGTGGTTACAGTGAAAAATAGCAGGAATAGAGTTTTCCATTGATGCTCCATTATGTTTGATTTTAGTCCTGAATAAAATACATGAACCTTTTAGTATAACATTGTCGGACTGTACTTAAATAAAAAATTCAGGTAAGGGAAAATTCATCAGTAAAGTTACATTAAACCAGGTTACATCAACCATTAACTGTTTGTAGTCCGCTAAACATATATTTTTATTCTCGTATCCAGCCAGCAGGTGGAGGTTTAGGGGTTTTTTCATGTGTTTTCCAGCTTCTACTTTCCTGCCATTGAAATAAAAAGCCTTTTGTTTACAGAGCCCTGAATCACAAGCTGAAAGTAAATGGGTCCAAGAAATGACTCATCCGCCTCATTCCACCTTCCTCTGAAAATTTTTATCAAAATGATTTCAATCAGAGACCTCCCATCTGAAAGGAAACAATCTACACTATGTTCACTTTTTTAGAAACCCTTTGTGTTGTGGAAATCTTATGTCAAGGGCGGACCCTATATGTCATGTTTATCTGTAAAACAAAGACAAAGACTTTTGAAGTCACCTTACTAAACGTTAAAATTCCCAGCACCTCCACATCTCACCCGCTAATGACCAAAATTGATATTGGGTATGTCTTTTTTGCCTCAGTTCACCCTTACTTTGTATGCCAAGGGCTACATGAGCAGCAGACCATCATTATCTCAACCATGTTCTACTGGTTTCATTTGGAGCAGTAAGGGGTTTAATCTCATGCACACCAATTGTTTGGGCCATAAGGATGATCCCTTGAAAGTGTATAATAGCATTCGACTTAATTGCCAGATATGACTCTAAAAGTGTCCTTCAGTCTTTAACCGATGTAACTACACAAAAGGACATGAAGTGCAAGTGGCAGATTAGACCATTTAATGCGTAACCTGCCAACAATCACATACAGTTTCATCCGACAATGTGACTAACGATTTTACCTCTGAGCTGTTGTCCCTTTGTTCCTGTTCTTTCTCTGGATCTTGTTTGGATTCCAACACAGCAGGTGACAAGTATTCCTTACAGGTAAAATTGGTATTGTTGCTTTCCTCCTTATCTTCTGTGCTCTTAATACACCATGGTTTATTTTGTCCAAATGTTCCTAGGAAGTAATTCCACATCACTGTCACACTGTATATTCTAAATATTCATTGTTAAAGTATAACTGCCAGGTCATATAATTGTAAGAAATAATACTACTTCCATAGTGTGGGCAACTTGAGGTGACCCAAGTATCTCTAGCTTTTTTATGTACACTGGGAGGTCTTTGATCCCAGTTACATGGAGTTCTCTCCCTACATAGTCTTGTTTCTGTTATCCAATGAGGCTCTCGCACTGGACTTTTTGGCTCCTTGCACACCTAGCTGTTTTGTTGCTCAAAGGACATGAACAACATTTAGGTCCTAGTTGAAGCAGGATTTAAGCTAGGTACATTTTCTGTATAATTTTCTGTATATACATTTTCTGGGTGGCTTGGATCCAGGGACTCTAGTGGATGTACAGAAATGTATCGAAAGATTAACAACAGTACTTGCAGGCACCAAAAGGCAACTGTTTATTAATATTGTTAATTTCCAAGTGCTTTATGTTTTACAACCTGACAGGGTCACATGACAGATATATACCCATAAAAAAGCTCAAAGACAAGCATAATCCATTCCATAGATGATTCATTCTACAATGCTTATGATCAAAAAGTACCTTCCCAGTCGTAGGCACACAATCCTGTCATTCCTCACATAAAATATCATTTACAAAAGACCCATAGGGACAGAAATACAGAAGCGGCCTTTGCTGACTTGTTTCTACCTTGGGGCCGGTGCTTGATCCAAGACTTTGATCATAATTCTGCATACTTGTTCAAGGTCAGTGGCTCACTTTTGCCATAAAAGGAACCCCATATGATATGCAACAACACGATTGTGTATTTGTAACTGATTATTTGCACCTTCACTTCATACATACTTACACCACCTCGTCCAT
Source organism: Nanorana parkeri (assembly GCF_000935625.1). Classification (NCBI taxonomy): domain Eukaryota; kingdom Metazoa; phylum Chordata; class Amphibia; order Anura; family Dicroglossidae; genus Nanorana; species Nanorana parkeri. The sequence continues at coordinate 404,560 of NW_017307171.1, forward strand.
TAATAACAGATTGACATCTTACCTATATACTCTCCCTTTATTGTCCAAAGCTTTACTGTGCAGTCTTGGGATGATGTCACTATTACATTATGCTTTACCACTGGTATAACTCTGTACACATAACACAAAACAAAGCAATGTGTTGAAATCAATTGGTTTCCTAAACAGGAATGGATGTGTGTTCTATACAATTGTTCAGGACTAATAAAAGGAATAAATACAATTTGTCAAATGAATACAAAATATATTATATGAATAGGTCATGTATATGTGTGTATGTATGTATGTATGTATATATGTAAGTATGTATATACAGTATATATATATAGAGGAATCTCCCACTGGGCCAAGCTTCAGTATCTTGTTAGTCAGCCCCGCTGGCTCTCTAAATACCTGAACAATCTGATTGGATGCAGGCATTGTTCAGGTGTTTTGAGAGCCAGGGGGGCCAACTAGCAAGATTACGGAAGCTTGGCCCAGCGGGAGATTCCTCCATCTACACAGTTGAGTGTAGATGGAGGAATCTGTTGCACCTTTTCCATCTGACCACAGAAAATCTGCAGATAATTGTAAGGTGTATGGGCACCTTTAGAGCTCTGGGTGGGGTGGGAGGAAATCCAGGTTTTGCCAATGACCAGTCTGGGCTGATCAGGTGGCTGAGAGCAGCCTCATTAAGAAGCCAGGCCAGATGTACATTGGTATCTTGAGGAATTGTATAATGCTGATTTTTGTGGGTGTTTTTTTTTGCTTGTCTGTTTGTTTTTTTATTTTTGTGCTGTAATTTTAATATGTAATTGTTGATATAAAATGTTTTTTATGTAATCTTAAAAAAAACGATTAAAGTAAAAAAAAAAAAAGAAGCCAGGCCAGAGCTCAGGGGAGGAGGTATGGTGTGTGCTGGAGGCACACGAGGGCTGAGGCAGGTGGTGTGTTGGAGGCAAACCAGGAACAGCCAGGGAGGCTGGAGGAAACAGACAGTGGCCCTGAGGCTGGAGCAGCAGTGCTGCAGGAGAAGAACTGTAAAGGACTGGGACATAGTGTGTGGGACAACTAGAGAATTGGTGAGCCAATATATGTTGTTATGCTGAAGACAAGCTATTTTATGTTGGACTTGATAAATCAAGACTTTTGTTTGATGGAAAAGCTATGTGTGAGTGCTCTGTGAGCTCCCCAACATGACAATATATATAATTTCATATTTCGGTAGTCCAGCTATTCCTCCAAACCATATGGTTCACTCACCTGCTAATTGTACAAATGTGTGCTCTCCAGAAATGCAGTACTGTGCATAGAAAAGAAAAAAAATATATAGTGAACGTATGTTTTACTGCCTATGAGCTCATTACTTATGTAGCCATTATACATTTACAAGGGTGACCAGAGATGGGAATTGTGAATCTGGCCTCTCCTGATTACCACATTGCAACGACTATCCAAAAACGTCTACCTATCAGATCAGTACACATGCGTTAGTTCATGCCCCCTACAGATAAATGATTAAGCAGAGGTTATTTTTATAACATGTTGAAAAATCTCGGTGTCAGTGAAATTTTTAAAGTGCTGACTATTGCCCTTAAGGTAACTACAATGCTACAATACACTGCTATCAGAAGAGCTGCTCGTATCTAGTACACTGCTTGCTGATATCAGGACATCCTACCAGATGTTCTTCTAACCCATTACATTAGCTATTCCAGTGTTAAGTGACAGATTTGTAGGAGAGGCAAGAGATTGTGGGAGTGACAAAGAGCTAGCCTCAGCTAAGACCCATGTACTCACATAGGTCTGCATTCACTGAGGGTGTGCTCTCATTACTTCTTCCCCATTACATCATTGGCTTTCCCTATCTTCCAGGGATAGGGAAATATAAGAATATGGCACTCTGACAGCTCTTGTTTGAGAACCAGAAACCGGTAATTCAGAAGCCTTTAGTGAGCAAAATGTATCACATTTTTAGGTGGTGCTTCCCACACTCATATTCCCTATATGTAGGATTTTACTCCTACCCCACTACCACAATTTTCAGTGAATGTCTACAATCTAATCCCCCTAAAACAATGTATAATTCTTTACATTTTCCCTTCAGTTTCCCCTTCAAATGCACTCATTAAACAGCTCAACCTGGCAACCTTTATTTACAAACAGGATGAGGAACTGAAGGTAACATTCACATTTTATACAGGTGAATGCTACTGTAATGACCTCCTACTGAAGAATCAATGTTGCAAAATGTCAGGGAATGCAATTTTCACTGGGCCTGTCTTTTGATGTTTACCGATTTTGGTTTATAAACAAATGTTGCCCAATTAAGTTTGGGTGAATTTTGGTGACTCTCCGGTGAATTGGCCATCAAAGTGTTTTTTTGTATATATAAATTAAATCCAAGAATTACAAACCAAATGGGTGTCTAGTCACAATTTTCTAGAAGTAACTTACAGATAGGAGGCTTTTCCTCGGGTCCTTCTGAGGCATACTGTGATATATTCCAAACATAGACATAGAAGTGCTGGTCAGCGGCACACAGGATCGAATCATCTTCACTGATGGCCATATCGCTCATACCAGACTTGTAATGTGACTGTAGTAAGAAAATCAGTCAGTACACATAAATACTTTAGAAATGTAAAAACGATATTGTTTATATGGTCCAATTTTTATATGGTGGGTATATATTTTAAAGCATTGTGTGGAGCCCAATTTACCATTCAGACTAGACGCTGCAACATTGGAGTTTATAATCTAATATTTTAACAATCTACAAAAGCACCAAAAGACACACTATGGCTAATGTGATAAGATGTTGATTAACTGAACTGTGGAAGGGAATGGAATTATAGGTGACAATTAGGGTTTTACCATACAAAGTTTGGGCTCAATGTCAGATTCTTTCTGGTTGCACAAATTTCAGTAACTTGCATGATTTAAATAAGGGTATTTTCTTTAAAAGAAAGGAAACTATATGTTTTGGTTACCTTCTTATAGGTTGTAAAATATGTTAAGGTAATGTAAGGTAAGGTAAACAAAAGACAGCTTGTCTCCTCCTAAGCCGGACCCTGTGTTTACAAATTTGGAACATTCACAATTTGTCCTTACTATTTTTATTTTATTTTTGCCTTGTGAGGGCTTTTCTAGGTAAACTGTAAAACAGAATTTAGGTTACCAGGGAGGCCCAAGGAAGCTGAAAAGGACCTCAAGATTTGCTGTAGCTATAGCGACATATAGCTATGTCATTTTCCCTACAGGTTACCTGTAGGCTGGTGCAATAATGCTACATTTGAAAGAGGGAAAACTAGAGGTTCTACATCGAAGAGTGCCTCCTGGCGACAGGAGTTGTTAAGCCAGTTCTCCAGACCCAGAGGGCAGCAGCTTTGCAGGGACAGCACCCATAGGATAGTCCAAGGTATATCCCACCGCACTCCTGACCGGAAACAAACCCAAAGTTCGGGCGGGTGCCTAAGCGACCGCAGATGCCTCTGCCAATAGCACAAAATCGATAGATGGTCACTCGCACCCCAACTTAATGCAAAGTCAATCCCTTTATTGACTGGAATAGTGCCACATTTATAGAAACGTTTCGGAACCAAATGGCTCTTTCTTCTTCTGTTTGCCTGAAGGAGCCACTTGGTTCTGAAAAGTCGCTAAATTAAGAGAATGGCTGTTTTAACTGTAGAACATCTTAAGTATTGTGTTCTATAGAAGTCCTAATGTTTCTTCAATAGTTATATGTTTCAACTGAACCCAAGAGGGGTGGTAAAGTATTAGACAGCCAGATCCGCTGTCAGCAGATACTATTCACTCCTCCAGGACTGAATAAAGCACCCCTGCTTTTCTGTTTTCCTGTAGTGGGAACCAACAGGGTTATTCACTAAAGGGTGTAATACCGCCGCCGGGCCGCCTCTCGTGTCTCCGCCATGGCCCCTCTGCGTTCAGCCGTGGAACGCGGAAGCCGCACAAATTCCTGGTTGTGACGCGGCAGCTGCGTTCCACGAACCTGCACCCCACCTTCCTGCCATCTGGAACTGAGACCTGCACTGTGCTACCATGGCACCCGCCTGCTGGACTCTGCCTCCACAAACTTTTGGACTAAACCGCAAGTACCTCTCCTGTGGGAGTGCACTGCTCATCATACTGCTTGCCTGGTTCATGCATAGACTGTGTACTAAATTGCATTCTGCTATCTATCATCAAACCAGCACCACCTATTGTTATATTATATCTAAGTTGTACCTACTGGTTCCCTATAGGCTATGACGCAATAGTACTGTCCCTGCTAGATTTGTTGTACGTTTTGCTATGATGGTAGAATCTCAAACTCACCGTTGAGATTGTGAGTGACGCCTGAGATTCATATCTGACTGGTCTTTCCCCTCCGCAGTTGTGATCCAACCCTTGAAATTACCCGTAGGCGTGACAAAGGGTGAAGAGTTTGGAGAAGGCAGGAGAAGTGAACCATCTAGGACAACATAGCTGGTCTGTAAAAATTCTCCAATTCAGCTCACTTTCCAGTTCAGCTATATTGTCCTAGATTGTACACTTCTCCTGCCTTGTCCAAACTCTTCACCCTTTTGTGACAAACCCTCCAAATATTTCCAGCCCTTTTCCTACAATGCAATGAGAAGCCTGATGACTTAGCAACAGGCTTTGTCATGGCATTCTACCATAACAGGCCTGCTTTAAACCAGAACGCAATAATTTGTATAAGGTTGCTTTTATTTCTATATTTTCCTTTTTTTTTTCTTAGCAAGTCTTTGAACTGAGACATTGTACTTTTCATCACTGGAAACTATAACAAAGGCTACTAGCCAGATATAGCCTACAAATAAATCTTGAACAATTCCTATCTCTGTGCTTCTTTTATTTTGTTCTTATTGTAACACATTTTCCAGAGCATAATACTTTCCTTTGAAGAAGTATTCTGTTACAAAGTTCTTTACCCATTATGTAAGTACAGCAGCAATACACTATACAACTAAGCACTAAATGACTGGGACTAATATACCCGATGAATCAGCAAAGAAGGCAATATAATTTCTGTTCGCTGTGTGTTGAAAAGAATGTAAAAGGCCACTTGCAGCATTAATGTACATCTAGTGTTAAGAATCTAGAATTACATTGCCATGAGAAAGGAGAAACCCACTTTCAACAAACTGTATAATAATAATAATAATTAAAAAAAAAAAAGAATTCCCTTACCTCTCTTTGTGTCTGTAAATCCTGCTTTTGTATGCCCTGCACTCCTCTCTTACAAAAATGGAGCTGGCAGTGATCAAGACTATCCTGCTGGTTGGTACCTCATAACTAGGTTAGGCACAGTCACTGAGTAAACTACAATTCTTATGGATCCCTGCAAATACCAGGGGTGTAATTATCAGTTACCAGCCATGACACCTGGCGCTCTGCTGGAAGGCGGTGCCAGGAGTGGTCACTTGATGATAGGCAAGCTAAAAGCTTGTTCATAAGCTATGACAACATTATTATTTACGCCCACCGCTTTGTGTCGCCGTTGCGCTATAGACCTTCCAGACACAGTGAGTGTTTTGGGCTGGAATATTGCCTACTTTATAGCTTACTGTAACATCTGTGAGGCTATTTTTCTATCCTGGCTATAGGAGCTGTTGCTTGGCCTTTCAGATAAGCTTCTGGTATCACCAGATGAAGATCAAGATCTAATCAAGGGTCAAGCTTTTTCACATTTAGGGGTCTATTTATAAACAATTCACAGGGCCCTTGCCCTGTGAATATCTGTGAACGCTTGTTTTGGGCGAATAATGCAGAAAATTAATGTTCTTAAAATCATTTTCCCAGTTTGAATATAGTGTAGTTAGAATACTGCACATTTTGGTCACTAGATGGCGTTTCCCAGTTTGAATGTAGTGGAGCTGAGGAGAATAGGAAATAAATACTTATTTTCTATGCTCCATCTAGTGGTTTCAAGTGCCCACTGTGGCATGTGTGCCCTAGGTTGCTGATCCCTGATATAATTCTTTATAGAATACACTAGAGGGCATGTGATACAACATCACTGTTTCCTCCATCATATAGAAATATATCAAGGACTCACTTTATTTTGTGATGCCAAGTGAAGTGAGTATAACTGAAAATTTGAGCTACCTTTTCTCACAGCAGTGCTTGTTAACGTTGTTAAAGACTCTCTGTCTGGGCCCTGAAGGGCTGGAAAGGCCTATCAGGGGGCTGAACCATGTTCATCTCCACCTCAAATAGCAGCATGCACATTAAAATAATAGTTTGTATAAACTGGCATGAATTACTTACACCTGAAAACCTTCCAAAGGCTTTGCCTCCATGAGCAATACTCCAGAATGTAATATTGCCTAAAACATATAAGGGCATGTTTGCTGTTAAAGGTAATTGGTAATAGTAAAAGCATTTTCTTGTTGTTTTTCATTGACTTGGTTTATCAGAGCTCACCCTTGGGTCCACTGGCAATTAAAACTGCAGCTTCCTTTCTTCTCTCAATCCTTGAGCAAATGAAAAGAACTTTATTGATGATCAAGTCATCTGCACATAAAATACATAAGCAAATACATTATTACATGTACAGTGAAAAAATATTAGCTGGAGTTCATCTTTAAAATAAGGTAGTCATGCATATGTTATGATCAAAAAATATACCTGCCATATGATGAATTAATTGATTGATTATGAACCATAGAGAAATACAAGGATTTTAAGACAACGGTCCTGGAGGTAAAAGGTTATCTTAACTGATTGAGGTAACTTGTCATAGATGCTTTTCTATGAAATGTGTGTTCTCTGATGAAAAGATCAAAGTGTTTTAGGAGCTTCTTCCTTACAGGCCCAAAAACATGCCTTATCCTAGCTGACCCTGGCCCAACACTGGATATTAAACTGTAATAGCTTTATTTAAGTAACATTACATAAATTATAGTGGAGTGGGAGGTAAGCACCTCAAGCTGTTACCTGTTCCATTGTCCATTTCCTCTCCCTCTGCCACATTAAGATGAAATAGCACATCTCCAGACCCAAGGCTCCACACGCAGACTTCACCAGCACAGTTTGATGTAGCCATGAGATTTGATGATAATGTAGCCAGTGAGAAATTCCCTTCCTTCTGTTTAATGAATAATAATAATACACAGATAATCCTATCACCAATGATCTGTTCTTTTTAATGTTAATGTAACACAGCAAAACACAATTATATTGATCATCCCTGCCGTCCAAGGCCTGGGACTTGAGTAACCAGAGGTTTAAGGCAGCATGTCAAGTTGTGTAGGTACTGCTTTATCAAACAACCAGCATCATATGTCCCCTCCAAAACTTGTGTTTAGCCTCATATAGACATGTCACAGAGCAGTTAAAAAGATCAGGATGACAGGTTTTGGACCATAAGATAAAGAGTTAAGCTATGATTAAAGCAAACCTTTCCCGAGAGAGACATGGAGGCTGCCACTGCTTCTTCTGACTTCTCAATCTGCAAATGGCCAATGTGCTGTACCTTGCTTGTCTTGTGTCAATATTTTATGTCACTGGCTTGCAGCAGGTATCTAAATAAGGACATATGACTTCCCTGATCTGCATGCTTGTTACAGGCCAGTGTCTAAGAAAGTAATGAAGCCAGGCAGCCAGCATTTTCAGAAGGAGGTTTGCAATGGCTTTCCCTGTATTTATTTTAAGTAAATCCTCCTTCACATACCAGGTTATGGTCTATAATCTGTTAGTCTAATTGTTTTCACACCAGCATCATTTGGCTAATAATTTTTGGATCCAGGTACTGTATGTACCAGGTATAGTAAATGGGCATGACAATAATTATTATTCTTCAGTGATATGTATTGCTTTAGAATGGCACAGGGCTAAGAAATGGGGTTGTCTTCAAGAGGAAGCTAGAGAGGCTGGGGAACTATAACAATTTGGCTATAGGACCACATACTATATAGATTTTTACCTTAAAGTTGGCCTGTCATTAAAAGTAATACTACAGGTGAGCCAAAAGGACACAAAAACCTGGTCTCAGATTCAGACTGCAGCAGAGTTTTTGTTCACTGATTGTACATTGGTCAGTTGTTCAAAAGATGAATGGTTCATATTTGTGTTCTGCAATCTCCTAAAGCCTGATTATTCTCCTAAAGTCATTATTTCTTTCCCTGCAGATTGCAATTTAAGCAGGCATGAAAAAACGGATTTATTATATAAATGTACAGTGTGTGTGTGTGTGTGTGTGTGTGTGTGTGTGTGTGTGTGTATGTATGTATGTGTATATATATAGATATTGATATCTAGATACAGTATACATTATATATCTTGGCTTTTGTAGTATAATGATAAGCATATCATTATCTAATGGCACAGCTTCTTGTTAATAGATATTTTCTTAGCATTTTTCACCTCTCTCATAAAAGATACATTGCATGATTCATTTACCATATGATTTTCCCAGGTGCACTTTGGGTAATCTCCAGTTGAAATTGCTGTGTCATGCTGATCCTTTAAAATAAAAAGGGATGAACTATTTAACACCTTCTCCAGTTCACGATTCTGATACAGGAGTTTGATGGTAATAACTTTATGGCGCTATGCACTTGTGTGCACTTGAAGTGTAACTCCACTTTAAGAAAATTCCCTCTGGGTGAATTATATACACTGCGAGGATTCTAGAAAACTGTTTTCATTAGGAAATCACAGTCTTTCAGTATCGAGTACGAGTACCAATATTTATCTATCGGTACTTGCCGATACGAGTACCGATACCGGTATTTCCAGGAGCATGCAGCCGGCTTCCTGGCCCTCAGGCTTCTTTTTTGGCCGGGAAGCTGGCTCCATGCTGTTTGGTCGGCTCAATGCTAATTGGCCAGGAAGCCGATTCAGAAACTTCTGGTCAGATGGAAATTTCCTCTGACCAGCAGTGCCACGAGGGAAATGGCCTGCCACCCGGCTTCCTGATTGGTCGGGAAGCCGGCTCCAAGCTGTTTGGCCGGTTCACTGCTGATTGGTTGGGCAGCCGGCTTCCCGGCCAATCAGGAAGCTAGGATGTGGTTAATTACACACCACCCAGCTTCCTGATTGGCCAGGAAGCGGACTCCATGCTGTTTGGCCGGCTCAATGCTGATTGGCTGGGAAGCCGGCTTCCCGGCCAATCAGGAAGCTAGGAGGTGGGTCATTACACACCACCCAGCTTCCTGATTGGCCAGGAAGCGGACTCCATGCTGTTTGGCCGGCTCAATGCTGATTGGCTGGGAAGCTGGCTTCCCGGCCAATCAGCATTGAGCCAGCCAGACAATAATGAAGAAAAATTACTGCAAACACAAAGAAATATTTTTAAAAAATTCAGTCATCCGTAATTTTTCTTATGCTCATTTAGTTTTCCCACTTAAGTTTCCTATGGGGTGCTCCTCTCTATTCTGTACAAGACCACCCCACAAAAGTACAATAAATGGAAACAGACATGTTCTCTTTGTTATTAGATTGTTTTGCATTTTGTACAGCATCACATAGTCAGATATCACATTTTAACAGTTTATAGCAGCCAGAATGATGACAGATGATTGTCCATTGGTTGCTATGGGCTATGGCACTTTGCACCATGTTCACAACAAAGAAAATGAGCTTATGCTTACCGGAAACATTCTGATCTGCCCATCACAAGAAACTGATATTATAAACCTGTCAATTGAAAAATAATGTCAGCAGTTCATAGTAATGCAGAATAAAGAAACATGTTTCAGCCAAGTTTGTATTTAGTACATACCGATAATTACTGTGCTCTACGTAAGTAACGTCACTGATTCCATCTCTTGAATATTCTGGGAAACATAAAAAGAAGCATGGGTCTTATTCAATGTATGTTTCCAATACAGGGAAGAGAGTCATGTGGACAAAACTAGAAAAATACAGACCTGAACTTCCTAGTCTCAGGATCTTCATGAAGATGATGGAATTTGACATGTCATCCCACTGTTTCAAACTGCCATCCCTACCACCTGTAATCAGTCTGGAAAGAAACAATATCACATTAGCATATGTCTTATATATACAAAACTGCAGACAGCCTAGACAGACTTTTCTGTCAGTGCCCCTCATGGTCCTGTCAGTGCCCCTCATGCTATAACTAAATTATACTGAAGCATGAGACCTCATTTAAGCCTGTAATTATGGTGATCTAACACCTCCCTCATCCACATCTGCAGCATCTGTAACATTTCCGTGAAGGACATCAGGGAATACACCATTTCTGGGTTCCTACTGAAAATGGTAGTAGCCTGGATGCCATAATGACCCTGTCTTCAACACTTTTTAATTCACAGACTCAAAAGTAAGCATCAAAAAAGTCATAATTCCTGATCTGCATATTTGTTCTGGGTCAGTATCTCAGGGAGCCCTGAAGTCACAAGATCAGCACAACAGGTATATATAACGTGGCTTAGGATCCTTTTAGGGGTGATTCCACCTATTAGTTGCCGAGTAACAGGATTGTCATTTTGGACCCTTGAGGATAGGATATAAAGAGTCCGGTGGGTGGAGATTAGGGAAGAGAGTTTGGCCTGTGGAGAGTGAGCAGCAAAGGGTTCTTTGTATCACTGGGCCAGTATTTGGGACTGCGCCATACACTGCAAGTAACCTCTTGGGAGAAGATGTACTTCCTATGGGAGAAAGAGCTAGATGGAGGAGTCAGTCTGTTGGATTACTTTACAAGAGAAACTGAGCACTGGAGTTCCCGGCCTTTCACTTGGCTACAGGTATGCTCCTAGCAATTTCAGTCATGGTACTCTATGTATATTTTCATCACAGGTTTTCTATAAGGAGTCTGTTGCTGTATAGTAGTACTAGAAAAATGTGTGTATTTTCATGAGTTGACACATAGTAGGTTAGGGGGAAAAATTGGCCCAACAGGGAAAATGCTTCCTGATGCCTAAATGGTACTCTAAATCTGCCACATCTGACATAACTCAGGCCAGTGTTGTGAGAATCCAAGCTGGAACTTTAATAAAAAGATAATATAAAAAAACACTAGAGATGGGTGCCCTTTAGAGCAGTGGTTTGCAGCGGCGGCCGTTGAGAATCAGAGAGAGGGTAGGCAGAACATATGTAGTGTTGGGAGTGGTAGGAGTGAGGGGGGTGAGTGCCGGCTCTCTTACAGAAGTATGATCCGCTATAGGTGTACATACAGCACAATACATGATCCCAGGTAACCTGGCCATGCGTAGTGGCCAGCAGTGGAGGAATCACCTGTCTGTCTATAGTCTGGACTGTGCGAACTGCACAGACTGTGCCCGCACTGATCACCAGAGAGACCGCACTGATCACCAGAGAGACTGCACTGATCACCAGAGAGACTGCATTGGCCACAATGACCACCAGAGAGCCCCCATTGACCAGCAGAGAGGCCACACTGACCACCACAGAGACCCATCGACCACTTGTGAGCACACGCTGACCACCTGAGAGCCTGCACAGCCCACCTGAGAGCCCGAGCAGCCTCCCGAGAGCCCGCACAGATACTAGTGTTGATGCATCCCTAAATGTTTCCACCACAACTTGGCAAATGTTACCAAGGGGTCCTGGCCCTAGAAAGGTTGAGAACCACTATTTTAGAGCAAACCTCGTAGCCAATTTAAGCATTGTACAGTCCTGCCTAAGAGGTGGCACCACATTAAGCAAAGCCATGTTTTGTGGTTAACATTCTTGTGCCGTTTATGCTAAGACAGAAATGTAATGGTTCAAAATGCATGACACGTTAGCTGTAAACATGTCTTCTCTTTTACCTTCTATTATCTGCTTTACCTAGGATGCCCATTAAAAATAGCAGTTGGAAGATGCCATAATTTGTTTGTCAGCTACAGCCAGTGTTCCCACTGGCATCTGTATATGATGGGTTGGGTTGGAGGACAGGTTGAGATGAAATATTGTTACTCTTCACTGTCACTGTGTCTCAAGAGGTTGTTTAAACTGAAGATAAACAGACACCGGACCTTATTTATTTTAATGAGGGATTAACTTCAGAAGAACGGTTACTCACCTTGCATAGAGGGGATACGTCTACTAATTGACACTACAAACAGACAATTGGATAATTACAGGTTACAGGTTACATGACATGGCAACGGCTGCATGTGATGTTGCTAAGAAAGTGCTTGGGCTACCAGCAACCATTATTTCTTTAGAAGGATAATACATGCTAGCTGAGATGTGATATGGACACAAATACAGGGAAATCCAAAGTATATGAAAATAGTCATACAGATAAATAAATAGGCTCAGCTTTCACTCACTATAATCATAGAACAAAGTCTGTTTAATCTGCACTGTATAATACTAATCAATTATCTATAGACCCAAAAACATTCTTGAGTTTATAGATCGAAAAGTCATTGTATGTGATAAGCTATAACACAGAGTCTGTAATCAAATGATCCTAAGGCTATCTATATAGATGAGATTCAGCCCCTGAAATACCTTTCTAATAAAACTTCTCATAGTCCTGCACAATTATTTCATCTAAATGTGAAGTACTGGGCAAATGCACCTGGTGATTTTATTAGCGTAAATAAAAGGAAACAATGTTAGATAACTCTAAAGGGGAGGGTGCACAGGTGGCAATGTGTGTCATACTGTGAGAAAAGTGGTACATTTTCAAAAGTAGACCAATTGCAGCCTACTTATTTCTTTCAAGACATGTACATTTAAAGTAAAAGTTACGTGTCTTTAAAAAAAATTGCTAACAGGCAGGATTTCTATAGCAGAAGAGGCAGTGTATGTCTAATCTGCCAAAAAAATCTCCTTCTTTTTTTCAGTACACTGAGTTGCTCATGTACGGATCAGTGCACAGACCTGGCATGCTGAGATGAAGTAACTGCGCATGCATGGGCATTACATCATGCCAACTTGACCAATCAGGAGGCCACGGACACCAAATCCAGATGGCAGTGAAGGAGGGGAGAGCAGACATCGCAGAGCTGGAGCAAATCATTTTCAAGGCAGTTGGCCATAATGTGCTAATATGCTGGGCATAATAGCACATTTTGGCAAACACCTCACCTTTTTTTCTCATAACCACTTTACTTCTGATTTAAGCTCTCTGTTGTTAAAGGAAACTCATTCTTGTATTCTAGTTCTTGTTCTCCATATATTTCTCTCAGTTCAGTTTGCCTTTGAACAATGCCTTTATGCATAAGGCCTATATTAATCCACCAAGGAGGAGCTATAGATGTTCTCAAGTACAGCCCATAATAACCTGCTGGAATACCTGTTGCCACCAGAGTCCAGTGCAAGACATGTGACAGCTGAATGTCCATGCGCTGCTTGTACTTCACAAATAAGCTGTCCTGTCAACAGGTTCCAGGCCTTCAGAACCTGCATTGAATAAATGATTTCATTATATACACTAGCAAACATCTATCCATTCCAGAACAGAAGAGGTTGTCAATGTTACAGCAAATAATGAACTATTTTAGTTTAAAATGTACAGGAGAGGAAAATGTAGGAGAGCAGAGATTATGACAGCATGTGCAGGAGAGGAGTGCGGTGAGCAGTACAGAAATCCTAACTCTCCCGGACGTTCCGAGAGTCTCCCGCTATAAGATAGCGGCTCCTGGATGCCTGCTATAAAAACATTTTTTCTATCTAGCAGAGTAAACCTTTCCGGGATCCCCAGCTATCTGTTACCTGCTGTTTTTGGTTTTGTTTTATATTCTGCAGCTGACCCCCTTCAGAATAAAAAATAAATAAAAGCAACAGACAGCAGGGGAATGAATAGCTAGGCTACTATTAGCCATTTCAAATTGCAATAGCAAGCTGGCTATTACACCCGGCCACTGCTGCTGTCAATCAGCAGAGGTGGACCTGAAGTTCCCCTTCAGGTCCTTCTCTGCTGATTGACAGCAGGAGTGGGCGGGTACAATAGCCAGCCTACTATTGGCTATTGCAATTTGAAATGGCCAATAGCAGCCTAGCTATTCATTCCTCTGCTATGTTTTTTTTTTTGTTCTCTGACAGCAGTCAGAATACAAAACAAAAAAAAAACAGATAGAAGGGGAAGCATTAGCTCCACTGCTATCTGCTTTCTCCTCTGCTCTCAACCTGCAATAACTCATTTTAGGGAGCCCCCCCCAAACCAATGCAGATAGGGAGGTTGGGGGGACCTCCCTGAAATGAATTATTGCAGTTTGGGATGTCTGGCAGTATGTGCAGGAAATGATCAGTTGGCCTGGTGAGAGATTTCTGTTAGGAAAAAGTAAAAAGCAAATACAACCAGCTCATCTGCCAATTGAATATTGCTATTCAAGGCAAGTGAAGTCCTTTACCCAATGCATGTCAACAATCAACAATGCAAGTGTTAACATTGGCAATGTTGTTATTTCCTGTAGATTGTGGTTACTGGACAAGTATTTAAGCTTCATGATTAGGACAGGACAGAGGTAACTTACAGAAGCCCCTGTGCAACTAATTATCTGCTGATGGAAATGATTATACAGACAGCTGGTGACAGGCTCGTTGTGAGAAACAGATGATGGTCCATGTTGTGTAGTGCTGTAATGGCAAAGAAAAAAAAAAAAGATATAAAAGGATGAACTTATAGAATTTGAAGTGTCTTATCAAACTGTTCATAAAAGAAACTTTGCAAAGTGAGAGATGAAACATAGAGCCACTGAAGCAGCAAATGTTACAGCTGACCTTACAGAACTATTGTACCTTTCTTATGTAATATCGGAAACTAATATGGGGGACCATAACATATTTACTGCACTTTGTATCTCTGATATGACAACATATTCTCTCTTATTATACTTATTAGGTTTCTATTTGAAGTTTTAAAACATGGTTTGCTATGAGAACAGTATGAAAGATAACTGTTCCATTCCAATCAATGAGCCATAAAGACAGAAAGATAATATATTAGACTTTAAGTCAGATTTTTGTTCCTGTTCCCATTGAGGGGCAGAGGCATCAAAGCCCTTTTTGTCATGGCATGGAAAGGCTAGAACTTCTGTGAGGATTATACTGCTGTCTGTGTTTTCATTTTACTGTGTGTGATCTATTAGGGAGATTCACCTTCACTTTTTGCCCTGGTGGCCATTGGCCAAGTTTTACAGTTTGTACCAGAAGAAAAGATAAGGATAAATCTTCCAAAGAGGGAGGTGACAATTGTCTAAGAGGTGATTCCCTCTCAGTTTGGGGATATTTCCTGTCACTTTTGTTGTATTTCTGAGACATCTCCCCAACAGTACGCAGACAGCATAAAAAATAAAAACCTGACAGGACCTTAAAGTCAAATTCCACTTTTTTTTAAAAAAATAATAAATTCACACTTTATAAAAAGGAAAATGTGCAATTATTTATTTATTTTTGCATTAGATTAGTAGATTGTGGCTCCAATTCTCTGGCTCCTGCAAACTGTGCAAATACAGGAAGAATGTATGGACTACAAGTGCGGTGATGTCACTGCACTTGTATTCCATTGAGAACAACAACCCTTTGCCACAGTGGCTGATGGAAATTGTAGTTTCTCCATTTACAGATCCTGTTAAAGGATTTGTGAATGGATGATGCAGTTGTACGTGGCTCTGCCTACACAGCCACGTTGTGCATTCAGTCCTTTGCCCAACTCAATATACAACAGACGTTTGCAGGGAGAAAACCACGTGATTCAGAGGGCAGAGGAAAGGGGGTGGTGGGGGTGGTGATGTGACCATGTTTCATGTTGCACCCTAAATATAGCTGTAAAAAGGGTTAGCCTTTATCTCTTCCCAACTCTGTCCAAAACTAAAAGAGGTCTGATTTTAAATTATTATTATTATTATTATTATTATAATACAGGAGTTATATAATAAAAGTATAATAATGAATGTGCTGCGCTTCAACTAGAACTGTCAAATAAATAAACAAATCTCTATAATGAATAAGTGCTAAACAATACATGCAATCAAAGTGTTCACAATTGCTCTTCTTGTAAATATCAATCCTAAAGTGCTCAAGAAATGCACCACACTCTTTCTCCTTCCACAGTGAAAGTTCTTTTTGCAAGGTCCAACTCCATACACCAATTCCAATTATGCTCACCTCTCTTAGTGAGCTGCTCACCTTGTAAGTAGACCTAAGCAGGTCTAAAATCGCTTTATAGGATCTCCAAACGATCTTATTCAAAGGCCGTCTCTCCGCAATGGTTACACAGAAAATGACATCAGCATGTCATCACGACCATATCCAATAAAATATAAAAACAGCCCGTAGCGTCAAACTCAAATTCAAAAAATGATTTATTTAAAGGAGAACTATGGGGTCAGTGTTTTTCCCCATAGTTCTCCTTAGGGTAACGGGAGGAGACAAACTAGCGTCCTCCCGTTACCCTAAGCTCAGTATACCGCGAGCTACAGCTCGCGGTATACTGAGACGCCGGAGCGGATCCCGACTTAGATGACGGGATCCGCCCAGCTGCGCGAGTGACAGCTGGCTCTGCCTATCTAGAGGCAGAGCCAGCTGTACCCGCCCCCTCCCCTGTCCATTCCGCCAGTCAGCGCTGGCAGATCGGAGCGGGGAGAGGGGAATCCAGCCCCTCCCCTGACACAGCAGAGAGCTGTGACAGGATCGAGAGGTGAGCGAACCTGGTATGTGTTCGCTCACCTCCCAATCTACTGGGCCGACCTGTGACAGTCTCATTGAGGTGAGTGGAAATCACTCATCTCATAGTTCTCCTTTAAAAAAACTACTCACATAAGGAAAGCTGACATACAACTTCAAGTAAGATGCATGCCCTTTCTCGGTGTCACCGTATTCTCTGGGTGCAAAAATGGGTCAAACAGGAGCCGTGCTGCCGACCATGCAATCTCCAATCCACTTCTGTGAGCCCCTGCCCTACGCGTTACATCACAATTGACTTGATCTGGGGGCTGAGCACCTGGGTGATAATTAGAATTGGTGTATGGACCTTGTATAAAGAACTTTCACTGTGAAAGGATAAAGAGTGTGGTGCACTTGGGACAAATCTTGAGCACTTTATAAGTGTGATTTCACATTTGTGCACATCTGAACACGGGAATATATGATTGAACTTTCCAGAGGGATATTTATTATTTAGGATTGATATTTACAAGAAGAGCAATTGTGAACACTTTGATTGCATGTATTGTTTAGCAGTTATTTATTATAGAGATTTGTTTATTTATTTATTTGACTGTTCTAGTGGAAGCGCAGCACATTCATTAATATAATTTGATACATTTAGAGGGTAACACTTCTTATTGTGCTTGCAGCTACACAGGGTTTGGCGCAAGGTGCTATTTGTCATATCATTGATATAATGCCAACAGTTTGCGCAGCACTTTACAATATTAGGAAAGCATTACAGTTATAATACAATTCAAGACAAGATGATTAAGAGGGCCCTGCCCGTGAGAGCTTACAATCCAAAATATTCAATACACTAGAATGTTTGCATGGCTGAGTGAATCCCTTATAATGGCAAGTGAGAAATAACTCGAGCTCCTGAGAGAGCCAAGAAATCAGGGCATGAGTAATCTTTGCATAACTCGGCTTTGAAAGTTATATAAAGCCAAAACCTTTTTATATTTTAGTGTTGGATAGCATAGGGGATGGGTTAAGACTCTTGTTAATTTATTGTCTCAGTGATGCAGCAGGAAGTGAGTGGAAATTTTTAAAAAAATGGAAATTCCCCTCTTAGCCAGTTGTCACCAGAAGAGGTAATAATCAAAACGTGCCGCGCTACAATTCCTGCTATGGTGTATAAATCAGAATACACTAGCAATTAGACGTGTGCACCAGCAAAAAATTTGTTTTGTTTCGATTCGGATTTTGCTTTATTTCATTTTTCGGGAAATTCGGGTCTGAAAGTCAATTCGTTTCGGAATTCGGATTCGGACCAAATTCGTTAGCGGTAATCCGTACGAAATTTCGTTTCGTTCGTTACAGCAACGTGACATTTCAGAGGGAAAAAAGTTTTTTCGTTCTCAAATGTCACTTTGCTGCAACTAACTTTCATCCAAAAAATGAAAGTTCGTCCAAAAAAAATGAATCGGAAATTCGGATTCGTTTGCATTCGTTGTATCTGTAATTCAGAATTCGGATACATCCAAATCTCTGAATTTTCGTCCGAATTTCGATTCGGAACGAATCGCACATGTCTACTTGCAATCTGTGTAATATAATACTAAAAGTGACTGTGCAATAAATTACATTTCAAAGGTCAGCAAAAAATTAAGTGATAAAAAATACAGGGATTGTAGCATGGCATGTCTTGATTATTGTTGCAGAGTGGTGAGCACAAAGCTTTTTTCAGTTGTCATCAGAACAGGTGCCCTAATTCTTGACAACTCTAAAATTTTGGCTGTCTCAATGCTTGAAATTTTTCTTTCTCAGGTGATTACCAGGACAAATATAGAGGGAATCTCTCACGGATAACAATACAAAATTTAAAAGGGTTCTTAACCTTCCCCACTTTCCACTACTAATGTTTCCATTTTGGGAGAATTTGTTTGGTTTTCTTTGTGGAAATACATTCAATGGCGATTGAAATTAACAGAACAATAAATCACAGTAACAAAAAGGGATCAGCTTTCCTAACTATATGTCACAGTGTGAAATAGTGTGCACTACATACCTTTCCTGCAGCTGCAATACAGCAAGGTTATCGGTTGCCAAGTAGAGGGCTCTGAGTTGATGTGAAAAGTAGCATGTAGTAATTTCTCCTCTGATCTGACTTGCTTTGGATATAACGTTAAGAAGGCAGCTGTGATTTTCAATGTCCCATACCTATTAGTTACATACAATTACAGTACATTATTTAAGCTGAAAGAAACAAATGCACAGTAAATGTAAATTCCAGTTTTTGAAAAAAATACTAATAAACGCACTTTATAAAAGAAGAAATGCTCTTTTAACAGTAAATCACAGGTGCAATGCTCTGACTTCTGCAGACCCTTGCTCCTGATCTATGTCCGTACTGAGGTACAGACATTCAGTAACATGGATGGTAAGAAATGTCAATGGACTAAAAGTGCAGTGACGTCACCGCCAGGACTGCACACCGCGGTGCGGCCATAGAACTTAATGAATTGTCCCTTCTGACATTTCAATAAAGTTCTAACAAAAAAAAGAAAGAAACGTCTCAACCGAGCGCATCGTCACTGTCCGGGCACACGCACACCAGCAGCTGTGCGGTTGAGTGCAGCTGCTGCTGTGAACAAGCCCATACACTTGTGACAGTGACTTGCAGTGCGTTCCCCCTGCCCGCCCCAGCCCCGCCTACCCCCCGCAACCTGGTCACCAAGGTATGTGTGGAGGAGGGAGGGAGAAGGGAGGAGACAGGGAGGAGCTGCTGAGACATGCCTTGTCACTGCTGAGGCATCGAGATTGATGTCCCCAGTGTTTTTATTGTAAATTTTATTTTTTATTGAACAGCTTGGAGTAATGGCGCTTTGCCATATGTCCAAACCATCCACAGAGCTCAAGCCTCTAACACAAAGTAGAGGCTGTTGCAGCTCTTGCCTCACTATGTTAGGTTACACAAGCATTGGGGAAGCCCGCTGCTATGTAACCTAACTTAGCTGTCAAAGGCCGGATGCAGCGCCACCTGTAATTAACAGGCAGCGCTCCATCCATGACAGGTTACACAGCTGGGAGGCTTTCCTTGCTGTGTAACTTGTTAGAAGCCGCTCTGAATGGAGAAAATGCTGTCAGCTTCTGAGTTGAAGCTGACAGCTTTTTTCCTCCACAATACTGGGTGAAGCTCTGCCTCCCCTGACCATGCTGACCAATAAGTGCCTGCAATTTGCGAGCAAATTTCAAATCCATAGCGCTGGCCTGTGTTACACAACAGTGCGGGGTACGAATAGTACACTTTTGGTCCCAGAGGAAGGCAAAATAACCCAGCCACGGAAAAAAATGCTCCTCCTGATGCTTTAAATTAATAAAAAAAGTTCCAATGATATACATTTCATGGAAGATTTTCTGATATAAAGGCTCTGATTTGCACTGAGAGGTTACACAAGACTTTAAATGTATCTTGGTGTCTGTTTACTTTGTTGTTTAGTTACCAGGGATGGAATTTCTGTTTATACATTGTTATAGATATTTTATTTTATTTTTTATCGAAGCCCGTGGACGTGCATCAAACTTCCCCCTGTGAACAAAAAAAGTGAACCGTGAAATCACAGCACACAAAAACGTGCACAAGGGTGCAAGGTCCTTCGAAAGAAGGGACCTACTTTCCCGACCCCCCGGGGCGCAAGGCTCCTGACAGGGGTTGAGACTGGTGGCCCACCAACCCGAAGGCCGTGGACCATTTCCTATGGGGACCTGCCGAAACAGGTCCCCCTCAGTACTAGGCAAGTGGGATCTCCCGAAGAGAAACCCACCTCCTGGGTGGGAGGAGACAGAGAACCCCGTTCGAGGCACAGAATCTCCTCCCAGCGT
This sequence comes from Nanorana parkeri, assembly GCF_000935625.1. Classification (NCBI taxonomy): domain Eukaryota; kingdom Metazoa; phylum Chordata; class Amphibia; order Anura; family Dicroglossidae; genus Nanorana; species Nanorana parkeri. The sequence goes on from NW_017307171.1 coordinate 424,966, forward strand.
CAGGAATAGGCCCCGAAGAAACCTGCACCTTTCGCATCTGTGGGTCAAAATTTAAAATAAAAAAGTGCCAAACGTGGATAGAGTGCTTAAATAATCTAAAGTGCCAGTGCACCACTCTGACAGGCCTTAGGGGCCGGAGTGCAAAAATATTGCCCCAGACTAGCCATAAGGCCTGTCTTGGAGGCGAAGTGCAGAAAATTGCAATGTGGTGTGTGACCAAGTGCACAGTGAGTCATGTGGGGTCCCATACCCAAGTGACTTTCTGCGCACCCCTGGGACGCCACCCCCAGGGGGCACAACACCACGGGCTTCTGCCGCCCCCCGAACCCTCGGGCCAGACCCCGTGGTTCTCCGCTCACATCAGGAGGTAGTGCCGTCGGGGGTCCTCCCACTGTCTAGGGTCTACCCGTACATCAGGGCCTGACGCAACTAGCAGTGGACCGAACCGTCCTCCGACACCCACCATTACGTCAGAGGGGACTAGAATGTTCTCCCATCGGGTGGCAACATCCTCTCCCCTCCAACAACTGATAAGAACAGATACTACACTTGATCTTAGCCAAAAGGCCGAGAAGCGATTATAGATATTACTTATATCAAAACTATTTCCACTGCAATTTCCTTTATGAACTCAATAAGGGCTCGGACATGAATGCAGACTGTGGAGTTGGCTTGCATTGATGCTGCAGGCCCCTTTCATTTTATTGCTCCAATTCTGCTGCTAGCATAGTGATATTTAAACGGTGATGAACTTACATCTGCATAGAAGGAAAACTCCCATTTTGATTAACAAAATAAAAATCAGAACTGCATCACTAGCCATTGTGTTAGGTAATGTTTTTAAAATGACATTTTAATTTCAAAATAGTTTATTTGCAAGCATTGCAATAGTATTGTTTGTAAACGTTTCCCATAATAATTGTTTCCTTGCTGATGTAATTGGCTCACAGCCTGTCCGAGAAGTCTGCACAGATCCAATTACAGGCAATTTGTTGCAGTATGGCATCACCAGCAATATCTTTAGGTTTACTGCACAGGGAATTGAATTGTTGCAAGTCTATAAAGGTTCCGTTTTTATTATAGCATCACTAAAAGTGATCATGAGTTTATAACAAAAAGCAAGCACCTATTACTCATCCTTACAGGTTTAAAGAAGAACACCAAGCTCCTAATTTGGAAAACAACCCATTGCATATACATTCTTTAGCATGCACACACCCCCCAAGTAACCTTACCTCCTCCCCTTCTCTTTCTCTCCCCTCTGATTCTCTCTCCCTTTCTCTCCATTCTTTTTCTTCTGTCTAATCCTGTCCTTCCTCTGGTTATATCCGGTCTTCCCAGTTAGACTGGGGCATACGCCTATGCAACATAAAGACTGTACTCGCTGAATACTCATGCTGTCTAATGGGCCCTCTATTTGATGTCACAATACCCGATATGTCAGTGCCCAGTACACAATATTGTTGTTTATGCTATATGCTCACTGGTCCACCATTTGTATTGGACATTTTCTGCTATACTTCTTTATACCAATAAAAACTTATTGAATTAAAAAAAAAGAAGAACTCCAAGTATGCAAAAAGTTACTGCAAGGGTTAACTGCTCATTTTTCTCTATTAAGGTGCCCATACACCTTACAATTATCTGCAGATTTTCTGTGGTCAGATGGGAAAAGTGCAACAGATTGGCCCACGTGGCGATTCCACCATCCACACAGTTAAGTGTAGATGGAGGAATCTGTTGCACCTTTTCCATCTGACCACAGAAAATCTGCAGATAATTGTAAGGTGTATGGCCAGCTTTAGCCAGAATAAAGAAGATATGCTCACCTGATCCTCAGTCCTGCATTGGTAAGTGCTCATCTCTCTCCCCCTCTTCTCTGGCTGTGGTATAGCCCTCGGTGCCCCCATTCTAGTGAAAGGACAGTATAAGACATGATGACGTCAGTGGGACTTAGACCGACGGGCCGGGGATCAGGTGAGTATATTTCTTTTATTTGAGCCCCTAGAGAAAAACTAGCAGTTAACCCCTGCCGTGTGGGGATAGCCCCACTGCAAGGGTTAACGTTTTACTTTTCTGGACTTCCATTTTAAGCAGGTGCTTTGGAATGACCTCTTTCAGTGTCTACAGGGCTGAAGCAGTTAAGGTTGCGCAGTAGCGTTTGTTAGAATTGTAATGTGAATTGTTGAAATGGAGAGACATTTTTTGTAAACATAAGGAAAAATGTCACTTTATGAACCCCGTAAGCTTTTGACATTTTCTAAATGTGTACATTAAGTTTTGCTTATCATTTCCAAGGAGATATTGAACATAGAGTTATCGATCATCTATTGCTGACTGCATCCATTTGGGTGAGGCCTGGAGATAATAGAAATGATTACAACAGAGACTGATTTGTCTAGTAAGTCATGTTAATATATCACTGGTGTTAATCAAAGGTTCCAGTTATACTTTAACTAAGTCCAAGAACAATATATTAATATTTTAAAGGTTGCCAGTCCTCAGATGATGTGGCTGCCTTAGTTTTCTTCTCAATCTTTCTTCCTTTATTTTTACCTGGTAATCTGGCCAGTAACACACATCCAGCCGTTGGGTGACAAGACTCACACACTGTACTTTATCAATGGACAAGCAGCATTGTCACCTTAGGGCAGGAAGTGTGTTAGGACACCTTTGGCTCTATAACATGGGAGTAAACAGAGGCGTCCCCAAGCCGGGTGTTACCCCGTGCGGCCGCCGGGTGTCACTCACTGGGACATTATCATGCACACGTGTGACGTCATTATGCACATGCGTAATGACAACCCGCGCACTTCACTGCCACTGGCCATCTCGGTGATGGACGCCGGCAGAGAGGGGAGGGAATGTTCATTTGCCGGGATAAGGTATGCCACCTCTGTACCTCCAATGAGCACTGGAGGAACAGAGTGGGGAGGGGTGAATCCCAGCAGGGAGCAATGACTGAAAGTCGCCGCTCTCTGTAGGAAGCAGCCAGCAGCTGAGTGATCAGTGGTTTGTGATCACTCAGTTCTCAATCTATAGAGCCAACGTGTGATAGCTGCAGTGTCACACGCCGGCTCTAAGTATTGGGAAGAGTACATTTTTATTCCAGTCAAGGTCATCTTGGCAGTTAAAACAGGCAGTTAGCTGGTTAAAAACCTTGGAATCAGCCAATATTCAGGAGGCCCCAGATTCTCTGCACCTCAGACTTACTGAGGTAGGTAGGGAATCTTCGTCCTGGAGAAAGGAGGATAAAAAAAGAATGCCCTTGCTAGGGTGGGAATCAGATTTATAGATAAACATCTTGGAGGGTTAAACAGGGGGCAGAGCTAACCCATGTGTGATGCCATGGAGATGTCAGAAAAAGCAGTTTTTAAATCCAATAGCAACAAACCAGAAGCATTCCACAAAAGAAATAAGGAATAACTACGATTTGTAATTTATTTGTATTCCAGTTGTGATTCTATGCATATTGTTGCCCAGAAGGTGGTGCTACATTTGTATTTCATTTCTTTTTCACTAAACAAAATGCATATTAATTCTACTTACCCTTCTTGCATAATTACTCTTAAAAATTTCACAACTTGTAAGTAACTAAGTAAGTACTCTACTGAAGTTAATGTTCATTCAAGTGACTTTTGTGTTACAATGCAAGAGTAAATACAGCTGAGCACTCTTCTCTAATATAAAATAGTATTTTGTGTCATGCAAAAAAAAAAGCAAAACTCTGTTACCATCACAGTACAGTCTGTAGACACTGAAAAGATCTTTGTGTTCTCATCAGCAATCTGTAGGTAGTTTATAGGTGAGGAGTGTCCGCGCAGTAATCCAGTGGGCCACCTAAAGAAGAAGATATATACGGAAAATATCCAGATACAGATTATACCCATTATTTTAGTTTGCTGCCACATATATATCCAGGGAATAAAAGTGTTGGATTAGTAAAGCCCTATTAAAATAGGAGTTATCTTCTATCATGAAGCAAAACTGGTTAATTAAAATGATGGTTTTAATTAAAAAAAAATTAATATCATAAAAAACTATGTAGTATGCGATAAATGAAAAAATTATGGTCCGTTTCCAATGATAGAGTTAAAAAATTTCAAAAGATCTGGAGACCCTGGATGGAGAAATATATGTCAATGTTAGATAGTTGAGATTATATGGAGAGCTGAAGGGTTAGAATGCTGGTACTGCCACCTTGGTAAGGGTGGTGGGGAATAGAGAGAATTTAATGAGCTGTTCGTCTTGGGTCTATAAATGTGTCTATAAATTTGGGGTTTATAAATGTCTAGGGGTTTACACGTTGTGTGTACACATTGTTTAGTTATAATATGAACAATGTAAGGTGATAATGTCTTTGTGTATATACAGTATGTTTCATTGGAAAAATAATAAGAAAGAAATAAAAGAAATGGAAACAAAAACAAATGTATAACTATCCAAAGATACAAGTCTGAAACACCAAGCATTCAGACTGGTATCCCCACAGCTACAGGGTTGTGAGTGTGCAAGCCCTGATATGTTGTGAGTAGCATAGATGCCCTTTAGCACTATGCGGGTGCTTTAAGGAAAAAAATGGGTTACCCTCTCAAACTCCAGACCAGCAAAAAAGTGTAATAAACAAACTGATGATACCATGTGGCAAAAAGATGACCATTCACAAAACAGTGTCAAAGGTCATGGAATGGGTAGCATTTGCTACCTACATTGCTATATCACTGCTGTTTTATACCATGATGCCAAAATCCTCAACCCTGCATCTGTATTTTCTGTATCTATTTTAAGGAGAATAGGGTACCTACCCAGGTACATATGGATTCCACACACGAACAATCCTATCCATGCCTCCAGTTACAAGAACATTGGCTTCCTTGGAGAAATCAAACGTTTTGACTCCTCTTTTAACCCTGAAGTGGGATTCATCATTGATATTTCTTTTGGGAGGAACAATGCTAGCCAACATGGTGCGCTTGCTCTTCACACTACCAGGCTCCATCAGATCCTTTAAGCGCTTCTGCAAATTTTTTGTGCCTTCTACACAACCTACAAATTAAGCAATATTGTATGACTAGATCTTAAACATTACATAGGTGATTGGACTGAAAATGTATAACAAGCGATGGATATAATTACAATTTTATTTTTGTTAATATTTAAAACAGACCTTTACCAATATCTTTAAAATAACAACAAACACACCTTTAGAAATGTTTAGTAATGACAATCTACACACACATACTTCTAGAAAATTGCAGGCTTTGTATTCTTTGCATACTTTATTTCACTTTTCTTCTCCAGTCTTCTGACAGTGGCCATTTTTTACTAAGGGCAGATAAGTGCTGCGCAAACTGTTGGTGCTATAAAAATTCTGTATAATAATAATTACCAGCTCTCCTATTACTTCCTGGATTACTGGAACATTTGACTAGACATGTGACCATACACATCATCTCAAAGGAGGAAGATGCCTTTCCCTGAGATCTCGTGAGATTACCGACGAGATTTTTCTAGCAATGCTCTGCTGATGACAAGGCAATCCCAGTGTGCATTGCTTTGGCAAACTGAAGTTATTTGCACCTTTCAAAGCAGAAAGTGAATAATTCTGTTATGGTGTGTTTTTTTTATATTTGACCATAATCATACATAAATAGCCTGTAAATCCCTGCTTGGGGCCTGTTCCAGGTACAGCTAACAAAACATAATGCTTCTAAAGTCAGGCAGTGCTATCTGCAGAAGGAGGATGTTATAACATGATCTGCCTACCTATTATAAGAGCTGTGTAATCATCATTGGAGCTTGAAATAATTGATTCAATCGAATGGACATATCTGATCTGAGAATGAACAAAGAGAGGGATACATTATTTTATTTACATGCAACATGTGTTGTGTAATGTACGTGATATCACTCTTCTAAAATCTTGGCATAGCGAAAGTTTGCTTCTGGCATGGTACAGTATAAGACAGCATTCAGTTCTAGCGCCAGTCAATTTTTTTTTATTACATATATAGTTGGGGACATGTAGAGCATCTGCCAATGTTTTACTGCTGCCTGTGCATACAGTAGAGAGTTTTTTATCATTTCCAATCCATGTGAGCAGGAAGCAGTTTGATTCTCTCTAAGGCTTTTTCATTTCTTTTGGTGCTTTCCTACCCTTGATCCCTTCTCTTCTTACTACTTAAAGTGATGAGACATTTTCCTACTTAATTCACATACAGCAATAAAAACCTGACAGACACTCTTATGTTCCTATTCACATATAAAATTCACATATATAAAAATTGCTGTTTACTACATTTTTAAAAGTTCTGCAAACCCCAAAATTAAAGTTTTCTCCTGTTATGTAAGATTAAAGTGACATTAAACCCTCAGATTTTTTAACATAAAACAATACTATAATGTGTGCCTTACTGTAATCCATGGTTGTTTCCCTTCTCTTTGATGCTCTTCCTTTTAAATCTGTATCTGTTCTCATGCTTGGAGAGAACTTCCCTTTTCAGCAGACTGCCTTGTCTCAAACGGTGTCTGTGTATGCGTTTCTATAGGCGGTAACCTGAGCCAGCACTACAGGAAGAGGCCCTGAGCTGAAAAGGGAAGTTCTCTCCAAGCATGAGAAAAGATACAGATTTAAAAGGAAGAGCATCAAAGAGAAGGGAAACAACCATGGATTACAGTAAGGCGCACATTACAGTATTGTTTTATGTTAAAAAATCTGAGGGTTTAATGTCACTTTAAGGATACGGCTGGGGAGTTAATATTTACCATAATTAGCCTTGTCTGTACCGTGCTGGTAGATTTCATGATCAGTTGTAAACTAGATTTTAAAACTGTCCTAACAAATGGTTACAAATGTCAGGGCTTGGATTCTTGAGTGCTTGCTTGCAGTCTACCCAAAGGCCTGCTCCAAAGAAACAACTTAAAAGGTAAAAAAATTAAAAAAAAGGAATGCTGTGTGAAAAGGGACACATAACAAACACTTTTGCAGTCAAATTGGAGAAAACCCCTCTATATGTTTTAGGACCCGTTCACATATAGCGAATTGTCGCGCGATTTCCGCCGCGATATCGCGCATTTTTGCCGCGCGATATCGCGAGAAGTCGCCGGCCAATGTTATTCAATGGAGCTGTCTTAACTCCATGTCGCGCGTCGCTCGTCGCTCGTCGCGGTCGCAAGTCGCTTCTACCGGACCCTTTTTTCTGCGGATTTTGCGCGATTTTGCTTTTTTTCTATGGAGCCCGACGGGGAAGGTCGCGCTACAGTCGCTGGATCGTCGCTGGAACGTCGCCCCGAAAGTCGCGCTATCCCGGCCGTGCGGATCCGCTGCAAAAGGTATGTCGCTAGGTGTGAATGGGGTCTAAAATGTGTATCTATTTACACAGCATACTGAAAATAGTATGTGATCTGTCCTTAAAGAAAGACTTAGGAGTGAAATTTGACGATTGTGTTTCCCCTCATTTTCTTAATTAACATACAGTGGAAAAGCCCCTTACCCCTCACAACCCTTCCTAACATTACAAAAGAAATAGAAGTAAGTAGAAATGTTAACCTTTAAGAAGCCAAAACATTAAAAGCAATTTAAACTGCAAGAAGCATTTTTTAAATATGTTTTTAGCTTATGCTATGTGAATGGGAAGATGTAACAAATATAACAGGCATTATCCCAATTTGGCTGAGAAAGTGGAAATACACTTTAAGGTTGAACCACCATACCAAATGTTACCAGCAGGCAATACTGCGGGTGAATTTTGCAATTTTTGCTTTTAATCCTGAAAAGGCCTAGGACTGACCATGATAGACACTTCTGTGTTTATTTTCCCTCACTAAAAAGAGAAATTGTAGTTTTCATAACAAAGTAAGAGCTTATTACTGAGTAGACATACCTGTGTAACCCAGTCATTGTGCACCTTCCAGCGAACAAGTTTAACATGGCTTAGATCTGCAAAGTTATCTACTGAAATACTAGGAATTTCTTCAACAGCTTGGCATTTTGTCCAGTTCCTGTTCATAAACAATAGTTATACAAAAATTGACACAAGCCAGTAAAACCATTTACATCAATTGTGCTAATGTTGTCTGATAACCTTCCTTAAAGGAGAACTATGGTAGGGTAACGGGAGGACACAAACTAGCATCCTCCCGTCACCCTAGGCTCAGTATACCGCGAGCTGTAGCAATTATGTCTGGATCCGCCCAGCTGCGTGACTGACAGCTGGATCTGCCTATCTAGAGGCAGAGCCAGCTGTACCCCCCGTCCGTCCGTTCCGACAGTCAGCGCTGGCGGATTGGAGCGGGGAGGGGGGAATCCAGCCCCTCCCCTGTCACGGCAGAGAGCCGTGAAAGGATCGAGAGGTGAGCGAACGTCGGTATGTGTTCGCTCACCTCCCAATCTACTAAGCCGACCTGTGACAGTCTCATTGTCACAGGTCGGCAAGAACTATGAGGTGAGTGAAAAGCACTCACCTCATAGTTCTCCTTTAAGAACATGTCAGTGTGTGCTACAGAAATTTACACTGCCTTTTGTAATCCATACCTTAGGAGGTTTAAGAGCTGTTCACAAGGATGAACAGCTTCTAAACTGAGTAGACTGTGTTCCAATTAGAGGCACCCTGCAGAGTTAATATGCTCGAGATTTTTCAGAAATGATTTTTTTATCATGATTCATAAATTTATTATGATTTTGTTTGAGGCACAAAAAGTGGCAGTAACTGGCAATATTTCTAAAATGTATCCAGGATACATTGCCATGGGATGTAAATAAATCCATACGTGTATTAACTGCCCTTTGAAATTGTATAGTGAATGTATAGTGTTTTCTTTACTTATTGATTGAATATATTGTAAGGGGGACAGGCTCAATTGGTACTGGCAGCTTAAAGCTTAAAAGAGACAGGGACACCCAGGAACAGTCAAAGCAGGTTTGTCCTGCACTTTTTTTCAGCAAGACAGTAAACAAACACAGTTACAATAGGTGGGAGCTCTACGAAGCCTCAAGAATGTTTTACTTATTTTTGTAGTCAAGTTCATATGAACTGTTGTACATAAATATTTAATATTTTTAACAGATGCTGTTTTTCAAGTTTTCTGACTATTCTGAGCTATTATGTGGAAAAAAGCCCATTGTTTATAAATCTCTATTAATCAAGCTCCAATTTACACACAGAACTGAATGGATTAAAGAAGCTTCCCCTTCTCACCAGATGTGATCAGTTGAGGCTTTCTAGAGTTTCAGTCAGAAAGTCTGAAGGCAAACAGCTTGTGCTATTCTTTCTGCTTAGAAACCCATGAATCCTGGCAATCCTGTGTCATGTATGTACACCATATATAAAGCGTATTTGTAAAATATTGGATATAAATAGTAAAAAGAAAAAAAGATCTAAGACATCAATCCCAAAAACTTAACAAACTTAAAAAAAAAATTACCCAATACCTTCCCTTTAAAAATACCTAAATAATTTAACTATTTAAAAAAAAAATAAAGCAATCAGCTATTGATGCATCTGCTATACCTGAGAGTTTCTGCCATGTGTGATATTAGAATAATGTTAACACATCCCTGTAATACAATAAAAATAATAAAAAGAAACTATGCATTAGTTTAGCCTTTTCTACTGTAAAGACAAATACCATTTTATACCACACTGCTAAATGATCCATAATTATAATGAATGATACAGTAAGGTAAGATTCACAAGAATACACAGATAGTTTAGTGCATCATTTTGTATGCAGCTGCGCTATGTGTTAGCAGCAAACCAGTAGCATATCCAGGGTATGGCACATATAGCACATGTCCTGGGCGCCAATTAAGGGTGGGGCGCCGCTCTGTGGGTCAGCGAAAGTTTGATGACCCATGGAGGCAGCTGACTTTTTTCTCTACACTCCCCTTTCCCATACACATCTCCCTGCCGGGCTCTTATCAACCAGGGATGCTCTGGCTGACGTCCTGCCCAGCTCGTAGAAACCAGAGATGTCAGAGAATCACAGGTTCCTAAGAGGCAGTCGGGGAGATGTGTATGGCCCTTATACATCTCTCTGCCCAGCCCTTAGTAGCCTGGGACACTCTGGCCAGTGTGCGACCCAGCTCCTGGCAACCAGTGATGTCAATGGTTACCTGGAGCTGGGCGGGACACCAGGGGAGCAATTTGTTGTAGCTATGCCGCTGTAGCAAACTAAAGAAAACATTTGATATGTTAGATTTTATAAAACAAGTTGACAATATATCTTACATTCATTTATCTTATTTAACAATGTAAATATGTACTTAAAAATAAGAAATGTATTAAACAATAAGCAATTATAAAATAGAAAAAACGTACTTGTTCATCGCCAAAATAAATAACACCCTCCTCTGTATCTCGCTGACTAAAATGAAAATAAAGAAAGTGTAAACAATGGCTATCTTTAAAGATCTTCCAAGAATAAGGCATCATTTTTATATGGGCACCGAAAAGGAATGATATCATATAAGCAATCTGCTTGCCATCCTCATTTCTAGAATACATATAGAGGGCTGTATGAGGACCACCTTTATTTCACAGATATTTATGACAAAAGAATTAAAAAAGGATATTAAATATAACTTAAATCAATGAAGTGCTGAAAGACTGCACAGCTCAATGAGAAAACACTGGGTTATCACACAAATATTTTGGTATAACAATACAAAAAGCAGTTTTCTGAAACCATAAAACCATAAAAGTGTTGATGAATATACTGTAGGAGGAAACGGATGTTCCCTAAGTACTAACATGTTTTCTGTCTTCACAGAATTACAAATAGACAACATCATGGACATGGAGAAAAGCACAACTTGCTCCATTGTGTTCAGACATTTTTTATATGTCCATTTATGACAGGCTCAGCAAGAACTGAAAATACTTTAAAGAACGAGGAACCATATTTATTTACGCTTCCTTCCAACATTCTTTCAATGCTCTGATCTGCAGTAGAAGCATGATGGAGAAAAGACAACTGAGTGCCCAGCTTTCATACTTACATTAATGTACAAATCTGACCACAAAGAAAAGAGAACATTACCTGTAACCAAGGTGCAGAGGCATTGTCTCCAAACCCACTATCTGGCAATACGGTTCAAAGTTGGAGAGTTCATAAAGACGTATCTCTCTGTCACTGGAAACAGACATGTAATAGCATTGCCATCAATGGGAAAAAATATTCATATACTTGCAGTTACAATTACAGTATTTACTTTACAAAAATGTTTGATGACATTCATATTTTACTTGTGCCTTCAAATTTTTGTTATTGTTTTTAAAGAAGAACTCCGAGAACTTAAACATTTTCCCCTTGTAATGGGGCTACCCCTGCACTGCAAGGGTTAAAGTGACACTAAACACAGGAGCTATATCTTAAAAATGCATTCAAGTACCTCAACTATTAACAAAAATGTATCTTATTTGTGTATTCAGCTGTAGATTCTCAAATCATCTCTGAATTGGTGCTGTGTGTGTTGTAAAGTAGCCACCGCTCCAAGCTCACTCCCATCATACACTATAACTTTAATACAAATTAGTACACTAAACATGAGATTCTAGTCGACCACTTGGAGTGCTGACTACTTTATAACACACACAGGGACCATGCGGAACAAAAGTGGCCACCCTCCAGAAGGAAGGACAGTCTCAGCACTGATTTGAGGATCTACAATATATGTATTTTTAAGATTTAACTCTTGAGTTTAGTGTCACTTTAAGTGCTTGTTTTGTCTAGGAGACTCGAATAAAGCAGATATACTCACCTGATCCTCAGCCCTGTGGTGGCCAGTGTTCACCTCTCTTCACCTCCACTGCACCTATGAAATGTCCCTTGGCATTCTTACATTTAATGCAAGTCAATGGACCTACATTAGACGTGATGACGTCAGTGGTCCCTAGTAGTATGTGCACTGGCAAAAAATGTGTTTAGTTTAGTTTTGATTCGGATTTTGTGTTATTTCGTTTTTCGGGGTTCGGGTGTGAAAGTCAATTCGGATTCGGAATTCGGATTCGGACGAGATTCGTTAGCGGTAGTTCATTCGAACGCTCGTTTCTTATTCGTTTGTTCGTTCGTTGCAGCAAAGTGACATTTTAAGGGGGGGAAAAAAAATTCTCCTTCTCTAATGTCACTTTGCTGCAACAAACGAACGTGCGAACGAACTACCACTAATGAATTTCGGAAACGGAAATTCGGATTCGTTTGCATTCGTTATATCTGTAATTCGGAATTCGGATACATCCGAATCTCCGAATTTCCGCAAACACGTCCGAATTTCGTTTTTCGGAACGAAACGAATCGCACATGTCTAGTCCCTAGACTGCCGGAGCCTAGAGGAGAAGAGGCTACAAGGACTGGTCTAGCAGCCCAGCAGGCCCTTAGATCAGGTGAGTATATCTGCTTTATTTGACTCCCTTAGACAAAACGAGCACATAACCCTTGCAGTATGGGGTAGCCCCACTGCAGGGGTAACTTTTTTTATATTTCCTGGAGTTCTTCTTTAAATAAATCAATTTATGGATTAAGAACTAAAGACAGCAAACAGTTTGCAATCATTCCCTGTTTAACAACTAGGGGATTCTGTGTGAAATTAAGATGGTCATACAGAAGAGGTTATTTTCATGTGTAGATTATCAAATCGATGGTATTGTATACTTTTTTTACCTACATGCACGGAATTACAGGATCAATGTCCTTTGTGAACTACCCACAGTCAACAACAGCAGAAGCTTATGCCAACACCACCATTACAGACAGCAATGACTAGATGATTATGAACCCCAAATTTTCCAGTTTGTGGTGGCCTGTGGTCTCCTGAGGCTCTTGTCACAGCAGCACCTGATACGCCATGAGATTATTGCACAGATGTCAACAAAGGCTTATACTAATTAGGACCTCTAACAATTAAAATTACCAATTATTTGGCAAATAATCCAAAAGACCAGTGGATGCATCAAGAAAATAAAATGAAATAAATTCATAAGTGTGTCACAGATGCTGATACATTTACTTTAATTACTATATATACAGTATGCTTCATTTCCAATATAGTGTATCCTGTCATATTCTTAAGGCCCCTTTCACATGGGGATCCGTGCATGCTGGAAGGCTAAAGTTGCCCACCCCTGGGTCCAGAGGGATAGAGCAAAGCTGAAAACGTAAATAGTGATTATTATGCACTGTATAATTAATATATATAACTAAGAAAACAACAAATATATAACAGAATAAATCTTGAAAGTTAAACTGCAGGCAGATATAAAGATACCAAATCAATGTACCTGTGTATTCAATATTATATAGTGAAATGTATTTTTAAATGCAGCTATTATAAGTACCTTAAAAGAGAACTATGGGGTAACCTTTTTATCCCATAGTTCTCTTTAGGGTCACGGGAGGACATATACTAATGTACTCCTGTGACCCAAAGCTCAGTTGCTCGCTATACACTGAGAGTGCTGCAGCCGGGGCGGATCCCGACAATACTGATGAGATTCACCCAGCTAGCTGATTGACAGTGGGCTCTGACTATCTAGAGGCAGAGCCAGCTATGCCCGCCCCCTCCCTCTTTCGTTCCTCCAGTCAGCGCTGGAGAATCGGAAAGGAGACGGGGGAATCCCTGCGGGGAGTGGTGACTGACAGTCACCGCTCTCTGTAGTGAGATGATTGGGAAGTGAGCAAGAGACAGTATGTGTTCGCTCACCTTCCCGATCAATAGACTGGACATGTGACAGTTTTAGTGTCACATGGTCGGCTCTAACTATGAGGATGAGTGTAAATCACTCACCTCATAGCTCTACTTTAATGTGACTTCATATCAACCTTTTGTAATCCCCTGTAAAGCAGCACTCTGCAGGTGGGGGGCATGGCTGCAGTGTCATTGAGTTCAATGCACCGCCACGCCCCCTCCCGCTCCTGAACGCAGGGAGCCGGCTGGCTTACGTTCCAGTGGCTGACCGTTCTGGAACGTGGGCTTTGTGGTGTGAACCGGCCCTTAAACAAACATGAGCACAGCCAGAGAAAACTCACATTGCATAGCATGCGCTAGATACTTTAAAACTAAAGAATCATATTGTTACTGTGTCATAAACTGTACAACATAACTGTAATGTAATGTAACTTTCCTGCAATAAACATGCAGATTATTTTGTCTCACCATGTTCCAACAATTATCTTGTTATAATGAGGCATCAGAGTGGAATCTGAAATCCATTTTATTTTCCTGTTTTGTTGTTTGTTCTCATCCTAAAACAAATGCAATTATAAACAATGATTGTCCTGTTCTATTTGTACATAATAGAATTGTATAATAATTAGTGATATACATTACTGGGGAGAGAGCCTTCCATTACATGGTAGTACAGGACATCCTTGAAGCCAGGGTAACTAACTAGGAACCAGTGCATTACCAGGCTGAGGACCTGTGCCAGGCAAGGCGCATGTGTGAACTTCCCCTGCCGAAGGGCGCACAGCGGGTTGCTGCCATTGTTACACATGACCTTTCTTGGCACAAGATGGCCTAGGGTCAGCAACCTCTCGTGGCAATGTTTTGCCTGGGTCTTTGTGTAGACTCTTGGTGGCTTGAGCAAGACAGGTGGTACTGATGATTTACTGGGTGAGGCAAATGAGGAAGAGGGGGTAGAGGTGATTGAGCTGCCACCATCACCAAGTTGCACGACACATGGTGGCACCAATAGGTCCAGTGGTGTTCCCTGTCCTGCATCCTTCCCAGCTGACAGCAAATGTTCCTAGTTCGTCATCAAGGAGAGGTAACATCCCTGCCTATGCTTGCTGGACCAGGTGTCTGTGGTCAAATGGGCCCTGCTGCTGAACATGTGCTCCAGTGACATAGAGACATTACCTTGTACATGATGTCAGAGGGCACAGATGGCCTTCTTGGTGAAAAAATGATGACTGGGTATGTACCACTGTGGCTGTAAATTTGTAGAGAGGGGCAGACTCCCACCAGATGTAATGGAAGCAGCTGTAAAGCTAGCAATTTTGCCAAGCTGGCAGTTAGACACTGAACACTGGGGTGACTGGGTAAATATGTTTTCTTACACTTCAGCAGCTGGAGAAGAGACACTTGCCTGGTCAATGATGTAGCTGGGAACAGTGGGCTGGGGCTAGGAGACTTAGAGCGTGGTTGAAGCCCACCCTTGGGCCTACTCAGCGTGGTTCAATGCCAACCCTCTTCCCCGTTTCATGTCCTGTAAGCTATGCCTCTCAAACCCCTTGTTACACTTCTATCCCAATAGCCTGAGGGTGCAGGTGTTGCTGTAGATGCAGATGGAGATGCTTGTGGATGCTCACCGTTATCATTCATGTGCTGCTCCCACTGAGCCTTGTGGTGATCAATCATCCATCAGCGTCTCCTCATGCATGTGGTACCAAATAACTGGTAGATTTACCATGCTTGATACACTGCAGCTAAAGGGCTTCAAACCACTATGGTGCTGTCTGCAGTACATGTGTGAAAAAAGACTCAAAACACTAAGCTCATCCAAGCAGAACTGGGGATTCTGCACCAGTGGAACAGTGCCATCAAGTGGAATAGCGGGATTGCTCTCTCCACTCCTCTGCAAGCTGCCCCTAAACAACTTCCTGCCACGTTAATGTTGTGCTTTCCCCTCACTGTGCTCTTCTACCGTTTCAGGCATCCAGGACTGATCTGCCACCTCATCATCAGCACCTTTCTAATCTCTTAAACTCACTTGGCAGTTTGCTGCAGGAGCATGGCTGCAAACTGTTTCACCCTGTCTGTTGTCCCTTCATCTATGCTCCTGGCACTCTCTTCCTCAACATTTAAGATTAATTCCTGTGCATCCTCCTGCAGCAAGTTACTGATGGTGTGTTCAAATAATCCAGCCAACTCTTCAAAGCCAGTTTGCGGTGCAATGGCAGGATTAGGAAGAAGAAGGCTCATTTGCAGCTACTAATGAAACTGGGCTACTCTGCACTTGGGAGAAGGAAGAGGATAATGAAGACTTGGTTATTCACTCCACCACTTCCTCCTCATGCTCTGCCTGTATAGTATGCCCCCTAATAACTGCAGATAATGAACCCCTGCCTCTCCCCTTTTGGTCCCCCATGTATGTCAGAAACAGGGGATTGCCTAATATTATTACTAGCTATGGCAATACATAAACCTTCTATCAATTGGGACTTTTCAGGTGCTACATCAATGATACACATACATCACATTTTTCAACATGCCTCTCCCTTTTACTCAACACATTGTTAAAAACAAGTATATATGATAAAAGAACCCAAAAGGACAGTATATTTGAAATCTTCCAGTTTGCGCATTTTTAGTTTCCTCTGAGTCCCTCCACAGAGTGCTGCTTTATACTACCCCAACAGTCAGCCGAATCATAAAGTCCACTCATCCATTATTCAGAATTTGTATAATTCCTTCATTGCTAAATTCTCTGATGGGGCAAAGGCATTATTCTATCTATTATATTGCTTTCCCTGTGGTATCAATGGTTACATTTACTGTATATGTTCATTCACTCCAGCAGTCTATGCAGTGAGTTGTAACACTGTGGGGTTGATTTACTAACCTTATAAACACACCACGAACATGTATACACCTCTGTAGTGTGTTCCCTCCCAGCATGATCTATGGGTGGAATCTAAACACCTTTGTAGTGTGTACACACACAGCAGGTGTGTTGTGCAAAGTCTTGCATGAATTACAAGGTGATGTTGTGTAAATTAGCTCTATGTTGTGTTGCTTGCGTTGATGAATGCAGGAATGTAAATGCATGAGCACTAAATCACCCCCTGTGTCTCCTTACTAACAGGAATAGTGTTACCTATAATCCTCAACTACATATAGTGGCCATAATGCAGTATTTTCCCCATTTACTCTGTTCTGTATGAATATACTTATTGAAGAACATCTAACAGTTTGACACTAAGAACATTTGTTTTTGCCCCATTGGGTGACTCGTAAGTAATGAATTTACATGCAGTTCTGCTGGACAAATAAGCGTTAAGAATTTTTCTAGACAGGACTAATAGTGCAAGTTTTGCAAGACTATAGTGAGTACAGAGTTGTTGCTTGTGCCAGTTACAAGACCAAATGCTAGATTATTGGTTATGATCTCAGCAAAGGTAAAAAATATGGGTTCAGGTAGAACTGCTGACTGGTCAGCTCTGCTTAAACATGTCTCCCCCAAGCAGGGGTCATGTAAACAGTGCTCCAACAAGAATTTTGAGATTCCAGGAGATAGAAAATTAAATTCCGCTCCTTTCTACCTGCCATCATTTTTTACTTCGCAGCTGCCATTTTAAGGACCACGTACCTTCAGAGCAGCCTTTCTCAACCAGTGGTGCCCGGGGTTCCTTCTGGCTTCCTCATGGGTGACTCGAATTTTGTGATGGTAGTACTCTGATGTGAAGGGAGGACTTTGATGTTAAGGGGCTTCTAATGTGAAGGGCAAACTCTGATGTAAAAGGGGAGGGGCTTTGATGTGAAAGGAGGGTTCTGATTTAAAGTGGGGACTGTGATGTGAAGGGGGCTTCGGATGTCAAGGGCAAACTCTGATGTAAAAGGGGAGGGGCTTTGATGTGAAAGGTGGCACTGATTTAAAGTTGGGACTCTGATGTGAAAGGGGCTTCTGATGTGAAGGGCAAACTCTGATGTAAAAAGGAAGGGGCTCTGATGTGAAAGGGGGCACTGATTTAAAGTTTGGACTTTTACACTCTGATGTAAAAGGGAAGGGGCTCTGATTTTTCTGATTTTTCAGGAGGAGACACTGATGTGGAGGGTCTACTAATGTGAAGGGGGACTCCGATGTCAAAGGAGGAGGCTCTCATATGAAAGAAGGTGCTCTGATATGAAAGGGGGGGCTCCTGATTTGAAAGAGGGACTTTGATGTGAATGGGGAAGCCCACCTTTTTTTCTGCGTCTTTGCGTGGGGCCCCCCCTTAAAATCCATTACATTTTGGACTGGGATGCCTCAAGATTTGACATGACTGAAAAAAAGTTGAGAAACTCTGCTTCAGAGTATGGTTTTGCTTTTCGGTTTTTAAGAACGGTAAATGATTAATGATGTCAATATTCAGCTGAAGATACCGTTCAGTGTTTTATGTAGGTATTCACACCTTCTAATAGAGGGCTGCTATAGTAAATGCTGGTTACTGACAAGAAGATAATAACAGTAGTCTGCTGCCCATTGCCTATGATTACAGTATGGTCAGAAGAACAATCAGGAGTGCAGAGGTGATCATTCATGCAACAATTGCTTCACCGTGGGTCACTAATAAACTACAGTTACAGATAGCTTAAGCTTGAAGAACAAGATAAAATGCTGTGTCATTTGATCCCAAACTGAATTCTAGTTCTTCTTTGTTAATGGAGCAAGAGCAACAGATGCCCTGAGCCCTCACTAAACACACAGGGGACTGTTTAAAGCGTAGAGCGGGCCATACAGCAGTAAAATTTGTTTCAACAAAATTTGTTTTCAGAACATTCGTTTGATATTCCAATAGTAGGGTCAAATCGACAATCGTTTTCAACCACAGGGACATAAAAAAATCATGAGCAGGATGGCAAATGTTTCTCAAACTAACAAAATTCTAACAGTGACTGTGGTTTTCATTTGGGAAAATCCATCCATTCCTTAAAATCAAATTTGAACACCAATCGTCATATCTTTGATGGCATTATTGAATGTTCTGACCAGATTTTCCGTATGAACTTTCATTCAAAAATCTACCAGCTTAAAAATCTGGCCACCTTAACTCCAGCCAAACTATTTCTGTTTTGTTTTGGTTGGAGTGGAGAGGAGTAGATCCAAAATTCCTGTTAGGTTTCTATTTTCCTTCATTGGCCAGATTTTCCCTCACTTCCTGTCATTTTGACACCCATACAAGAAATGGGGGGAATGGTTGTTAATGGGACAGGGAAGCGTAGATGGCATAGCCATACAATGTACACGTCTGTGCAGGGCCGGTGTTAGGATTCTTGCCTACACAGGCAAGGTGCATTTTTGTATTTCAAACATGTTGGAAAACCAGCCGAGAATCGTACGATTTTCGGCTGGTTTTTAGCATGTTCAAGAGATAATTGCCGAACGGGCCGGTGTGCGCACGCGCACACTGCCCGTTAAGCATTGCAGTCATCGAAAGTACGATCTGCCTGTCCAAGATGGGCAGATCGTACGTTTTTTTAATTACTTTACAACCCTCCCAAGACAAAAGTCTTGGGAGGGTTGTAAAGTGTATGGGCACCTTTACACAAATTTCCCATCACTTTCTTTCTGATAGGAAATGGAAGGGGGGAAATGTGTATATAGGAATACAGATAGCAAAAAAAATTGACAGGGTATCTAACCCTTCCCTGCTGTATATCCAAAATTATATAAATCATTTTGAATGGAGTTGGGCATTAATTGCAAATCAAAGCTGCAACCAATCAGAAATCTGCTTTTCAGTTCAATGCAGATACTAGATCAATGATTAGTTCTTATTGGTAACTTCATCTCACTACACGTTGGGCAGTCGTACACAGGGATGTCCCTAAGGTATTTAACACCTGAGGTAATGAGCTGTCGTTCCCTTGCTGGCAGGCAATCGTCACTGGGGGGAATGGAGTGCACGGTTGTGCTGAGTTGCCGTTTGGGGGGGCAGACCCAGACCACGCTGTCAGCAGCTCTGTCCAGGCATCCCACCCAGCTCACTGACATCACCAGTTGCCAGATGCTCTGCAGGGCGCAAGCCAGAGCTTCACGCTCAACTCCTGGCAACTGATGACATCACTAAGCTGGGTGGAAGCCATACGGAGTGTCACAGGTTGCTAGGAGATCTTAGCAACCTGGGACGCTGTGGCCGCCCCCAATGAAATGCTGCCTGAGACAACCTCAGGCTGCCTCATTATAGGCCCCTATATCCACCTTCTCCTTCAAACGTATACTTAAAATATACAGAAAGGCATTTATTTTTTTAGCTTTGAATCAAGTGTGAAAGGGTTACATTTGTATTGGTGTTTTATACACCTCTATTCCTCTGGGGGAACATTGTCACAGAGACAGAAAGTGATGGGAACCCAAAATTCTAGAGTTGTTACCAGAACAAGAGGTGAGAGAAAATCTTCCAACCTGTTCTGGTGACAGTTCTCTAATATGGGAATTCTGTTCACATTAGAGAGATTTCCTCTCATTTCCTAGTATGCCTCCAGGACAGGAAGTGAAGTGAAATCTCTGCAGAGCGCAAAAGATAGCCTGATACAAGTTCTAACCTATATAAATAAGAAGTTTTGGCTTGATACACACACTTTAAACGGCCAATGACACCAGTGCAGATGTTTCTAAGGGATATTATGTACATCAGGGATGAAAAACTCACCAAAATATAACGACTTTTCTTCAGTTTAAGATCTGCTGTCCAGACTGAGAGAAGACCATCTTGTCCTAATGCCAATAATGTATTGTCAGGCATGGGAGATACCTGTATGAATGGTTCCCTGTGTGGAGTGTCCGTTACCACTGCAGGAAGCTGAAAAGTTACCTTGCAATTCTGTTGTTCATGAAGATGGTATTGATGAGACTCTAGTTCTTCCATACTCAGCACCTGTACAACCAAATTCACACAATTCAATTACAATGCATATTGGGACCCCTAAA
Organism: Nanorana parkeri; assembly: GCF_000935625.1. Lineage (NCBI taxonomy): Eukaryota > Metazoa > Chordata > Amphibia > Anura > Dicroglossidae > Nanorana > Nanorana parkeri. The sequence goes on from NW_017307171.1 coordinate 445,596, forward strand.
CACCCTACATCTACAACAAGGGTGGGCAGTTCATTTTCTGAAGGTGCCACATGAGAAACTGGGACTGTTGTGGAGGCCGAACCAATAGACATTGTAGGTGTAAGGTACAGTTCATACCACATGTTAATTGCATGGTTACGTGCGATTAAAGCACAGTACTATTGAGCGTTATGGTGCAGCAGGTGCATTGTGTTGCCATTAATTTGAATTGCACCCCAAACGCACCGTCATTCTGCAATCCAATCGACTGCACTGCAGTGCGGGGTACCACAATACCTTGCGTTGCGGTGCGGTTGAAAAAAGTAGAGCATGCAACACAATGCACCTGCTGCACTGTAACTCATGGTAGGTGTGTTGTGTGGTACCATGTGTTAATCGCACAGATCGCATGGCATAGGTGTGAACAGACACTGAATGAAGCTTTATTGTTCCCGAATAGTACGTGGCACATACTTTTTTTCTTGATAGGTCAGAGTTGGGAGGTGGAGCTGCAGGAGAGGATGGAAGAAGATATTCTTTCATCCTCCTGTAATGCTGGGAGCAGGTCACTGGATCCTAGGATGCCAGCGGCCCTAGCTAGAGGACCGCGGTTTGCACACGGACTGAAGAGGACCAAGATCTGCTCGTGGACCGATTGCCGACCTGTCCTGAGCTATGGGCTGCAGTGGAGGCACCCTTCTTGGAGGCTGGCACATCCACTGTCAGCCAGCCATAACCAAGCGCAGGTCGGCGATTGGTCCGTGTCCAAACCATAGGCCGGACATGGACAGACAAAAAGCTGGATACTGCCCACGGGCCGTAAAATGCCCAGATCTGCCCTAATTCAAACATTATTGTATATGTAGCACTGTGTTTACTACAATATCTATATTCTAAAACACAGGGAACTACATATATAAAAACAAAGGGAAACACATATAGGTAAGATTAATGAAGGGAATTTATCATAACTGGAGCAGGCAGAATCTAGAGCAGTTGCCCATAGTAGCTTCTATCTTTAGTTTTTAAAGCTTAAAGGGTTTTTAAAGCCTCGTTTTTCTTTGCATATAACTACTGCTAGCAAGCAGTAGATATTTGCAAAAACATTTTTTTTAAAAACACTTTAAAAGTGGTGTAAACATAGCCCTGTCTTCGCCCCGCGCGCTCCCGTCCGAAAATCTGAAAATTCTCGGGGGGCCGCAAAGCATCTTGGGGCGGGCGCATGCGCAGTTCAGATTTTCGGCCAGGAGTCAAGGACATTTATTCCGTCATGCAACACTGTACTGAAATTAATTGTATACTATTTTATGGGGACAGATAGGAGCTTTATTTTGGTGGTATTTAATCACCACTGCGGGTTTTTATTTTTTACTATATTAAGGAAAAATGACAGAAAATAAAAAAAAAAAAACTGTTTCCCCTATGAATTTAAATTATAAAAAATGTTGTATTACCCAATTTTTGGTAAAATATAAAAGGCAGGGTCACGTCGGGTAAAAAGACACCAAACATGTCAAGCCTTAAAATTGCGCGCGCGAAACCTCAAAAACCTACAATACCCAAAATTGGCCATAGGCGATGCTTTAAAAGCTTTTACCGCTCATAAGTTTAGTGTTATCAGTGATTGATGGCCCTAAAATTATTGCTCTCACTTCGTTGTTCACGGCGATATGTAACATGTAAAGCGCAATTGTCGTTTCCGCGCGCTGGCGCATCGGACGCGTATTTACATTTATATGTAAGTAAATAGATGTGTGACTTATATGTGACTTTTATTTTTTGAACATTTTTTTACACTTAATGTTATTGCTATCACATAGGGGGATAACAATCCCCCTATATAATAGCAAAGGCACACTGACAGGTCAAAACGAAACTAAACAAATTTTTTGCCGATGCACATGTCTACTGCCTAGTCAAGGGCGCCCCGAGGCTGGGTGACACCCGGAGCGGAAACCGAGTGTCACCCCGCCGAGACGTCACCGCGCATGCACGATGACGTCATCACGCACGCGCGGCAGTATTCTGATACCTGCCGGCAGCCTTCTTGGTGATGGATGCCGGCAGAGAGAGGAGGCGACAGTCACCCGGCGGGACAAGGTATGCCGCCGGGTCCCCTCCTCTCTCCTGATACTGTCAGACGTTCGGTCCATGACCGACTTTTCTGAGGGGGTTGACACCAAAATAACTGTTATTCATTTTGGTGTCACTCCTCCAATGGTGTCACCCGGGTGCGGCCCTTGTGACGCCACTGTGCCTAGTGTCACCAACCTGAAACACGTTCACAAATCAGGAGGGTCAGGGAAACGTCCTTATCTAGTACGTACTTGTTTTAGAATTACATACTCAACCTATTGAAACATGAGGGTCACTATCAAATCAGATCAGAAACACTCTATTTTAGCTACAGGGCGTCTATAATTTCAAAAGGACTAGATAGATAGAAGAAGAGGCCCATATGGTGTAATGATACATGTTCCAGAGTCAATAAAAAAACTTCTAATTGGTCATCATGGGAATATCCATACCGGGGATTACTGCTTTAAGATTGCTTAATACTTGAATCTGAAGCTTTCAATAGCTTTCAGTTTATTCCAAATTGCTATTTAATATACTTTATGAATGAATCCAAACAAATTATTAAACAATTTAAGGATACTGTAAAATATCAGGGTTCTTGTGCATTAAAAGGGACCTTTACCCCTCTAACAAAAATTCACATCAGCATGCAGCTCTGCAGTCTTATATTAAAATATCTGAAATATTGTTTTACAAAAGTGATCAGAATGGACCGTTGCCCATGTGAAAGGGGCCTAATTGTGTACTTATGCTCTGAGTATAATGTTTACTTAATACCACTGTAAGGCTCGATTCACACCTAGGCAACACCTATTACACGCATTTTACGCACGTTTTTGCGAGCATTTTGCACATGTAAAATAAGTTGCGCAGTTTTATGAGCATATTCTGGCACATTCATGCATTTTTCAAGTGTTTTCTATTGAGTCCATGGGACAAAACGCGCTGCCATCTGCCCCAAAGTAGTGCATGTAGTATTTTGTGCGACAGGCTTATTTCTGCTTGCGACAAAACACTGTCATGTGCACAAGGATGGGATTCCTGGTGTTTGTCGCACTGATCGACAAACAGCTTAGGTGTGAATAGGCCCTAAAGGAAAAAGTTTCTTTCTACAATGAACAAATTTACAACTGAATGACAGTTTTGTAACTTTTCTTATGCAGCTGAGCAGAAAACTGTAATTCACGAGTTGCTGATGTGAAATGGAATTTGTCCATAGCTCCATAGAAAACCTAATTAAAATATATTCAAAATTCCTAGAAATAATATTCTTTTTAAATATTATTTTAAATATTATATTTATAAACTGCGATCTCTGTTGTATTCATGACGTTCTGCATTGGGAGGACCTTTGTAATTCTAGGTGCCTATAAACTGCAGTCTCTGCTAGAGGAGTACTTGATTGTAGTTAGATACAAGTGTAAAATAATTGGGTCATGTAGGGGTCCCCTAGGTGGCAAAATTGGGCACTTCCAACTGTTGGAAACACTCACAACTCAGATTTAGGTATTCCCATTAATTCCATATAATATAGTAAAAAATGCATATATTTATTTTTAACCACCTAAATACCACACCATAAAAGAAATGGCGGGTTGGTGGACGCAATTTTCCAGAGCAGCAGTTATAAATGAGATGTAGAAAACACACTTGTTCTGCCAGTGCGCACTTTGAATGCTTGTGCTTGAGCTGCCATTAGATGCTGTCAGCTCAAGTCACAGGGAAAATGCAAAGAACAGAGATCGGGGTATCTCTGCGTCTTGATCACTGCGAACCAATCGCAGTAATCACAAATGTAAAGAAAAAATTTAAATATAGCCCTCGCCTTCCTCCTCTGCCACCAATCAATTCTCTTTTGTAAGTACCACTGCTCCCACTGACCACCAAAGAAGGTGAAGCACACTAACAACAAAAGGGGGGCATACTGACCATAAAAGGGGCACACTGACCAGCAATCTTACGGGGTCAAAAAAACACCATTGAGCAGCAACAGTTTTGGGGCACTCCCCACTGATCACCAACATTTAAGGGGGCAAATACCATTGACAACCAAAATTTAGAGGAGCAGTCACCACCAACCACCACTATAAGGGGACACTAACCCCTGACCTCTAAATTCTATAGCTGTCATTACCTCACTAGAAAAGTTGAGGAAGAAGTGGAAAGGTGACATTAGGGGTCTAGCAGACCCCTAATGTCACCTTAAAGAACCTAATTTGCTCTCCCATAGGGGGCTTGTTAGAACTTCTATGTGATAGCAATGAAGTAAAGTAAAACAAAAAGTTTAAAAAAAATAGAAAAATCTAAAAATACAATAAAAATGAAAGCCCTTGTGAACGTGAGCATATTAATGTAAACAAGCGTTTGGTGTTCCTATGTATGAAAACAACGATGTATCACCACGTGCGCCTGAGTGAGAGCAATAATTCTAGGGCCAATATTCACAGTTAACTCTAAACTGATGACCTATACAGCGTCGTATTTAAAGCGTCGCACATGGACAATGTGGGGTACTGTATTTTGTCCCTGTTTCACAGACAAATGCAATTTTAGGCTTGGCATGTTGGATATCTATGGACTCGGCACACCCTCATCTTTTATATTTTACAAAAAATGGGTTTTATATTATGTTTTTGTGCACTAAAATTAATGTAAAAAAGTGTACTTTTTACTGAAATTTTGGGGTTTGATAAAGAGTTTCAGTAATATCACGCAACATAAAAATTTGTAACTGCCACCATTTTATTCTACAGGGTTTGTGCTTTTAGTAACTATATAACTCTGGGGGGTTTAAGTATTTTTCAGGCCTAAAATGTTGATTATAACATGTGTGCATAAAACACCTTGGCAGCGAAAGGGTTATAGGAATATATTTTTTTGTGCAGATTTGTAGCTTTAAAGCACAATATTGACACTGAATTACAAACAAATAAGAAAAATAACATATTGTGCATATCCTACTCTACTAATTAGATGTCTTATGAGCTTACATTGTCACTCAAATCCTTTGAATTGTAATATTTTAAGTATACACTTTAATATATAATATTTTCGAGTGCATGCTATTCTGCAAAATAGTAAACTGACTTAGACAACCAACTGACTTTATCTACCGAATATTACAGACAGAAACATTTTTTTAGTATTTTTCCATTACTAAACGTGTTCTTTTTAAAAGCATTCTTCCTCTTTCATCACCTTTCAAACAGGGTCAAATACTGCAACTTGTACATTTTGGATTTTAAACACAATAAATCTTTCAATCAGCATGCGTTAATGGTCACACCATCCATTCTTCTTCTCATGTGATTGGAATACTTACTGACAGTGGGTAGAAAGTGGCGCTGGGTACTTCCTGGGGCAGCTGTACGGTGCAGTGCCAGCAACACTCTGCCTGTGCTGAAAAGGTCTTATAGTTAACTATGAAGAGGTTGCCATGGTGACATAATTTAGAAACATTCAGTGACACTTGGCAAGAGAAGGCTAAACAATAGTAAATGCAAATACCTTTCAGCAAAGGTCGCTAACCTTTTTTTTAGTGCCAGATAGGTCTTAATGTAGTCTTTGTAATAGTGAGAAAGAAAGGATGAAAAGAATTATGTGTAAGGAGGCAAATGAGATCAGCCCATTCGACTGTTCAAACAGAACTTTCAATAAAGTTTGAAACAGTTTAATAGAGATAAAAAGAAAAGGGTCTGCAGTTAAATTTACATGAAAAATTAGTTCAAGAGTAGATTGTCAAGGCTGCCAATCAAACATAGTATCAGAACCCTCCTTATGTGACTACAAGACACAAAATAAAATCAAAATTATTCAGAAAGTTTCAAGCTGAACTCCTGGGATAAGCAAAGGTTGTCTAAATATAAGCGGCATGTGAATGTTATTTGTGTATTTATGTGATTTGTGTATTTCTTCCAGATCTGTGTAGTAATCCAGTGGAGCTTCCTGTAATAAAGATCTGTCACTGCTGCGCTCTTGCCGGTGTTCTATCACAGTCACACATTCTTTTTTCCGGGGTAAAAATGTGTGACCGGCAAAAGGTGTAGAATTCAAAGCTTTCTCAGCTGTTCCCGGGCAGATCGGCATCACAGATTGTATGTGCCGGAGAACCTATCTGCCCTGGAACAGCTGATAGGTCCTGAAATCTCACTTCTATCCAACTTTGTGAGTGCAATACAAAGTCGGATAGGGGGGGAGATTTCAGGACCGATCAGCTGTTCCAGGGCAGATAGGTTCTCCTGCACATACAATCTGTGATGCCGATCTGCCCGGGAACAGCTGAGAAAGCTTTGAATTCTACACCTTTTGCCTGTCACAGCACCCTCCTCTGCCTCAGGCCCCTCCTCTAGTTTTCTATAGGCAGTCTGTAGTGGGTGGGGCCTGCTGGGTTCCTCCCACAGCTCTGCATAGACTATGTATAGCACAGTGATGATGTCACTGCCACTTTTAGAAGGTAATACCAGGTTTGCAAAGGTATTTGATGCACACAAAGTGGATTTATCTCTTTTTTTTGTGTCTGAGGCTTTCTCTTTGAATAAATTCAGAGAAGGAAAGACTGTTGTTTACAATCACACTAAAAGTAGTTTTTTAAAGGAGAACTATGGGGTCAGTGTTTTTCCCCATAGTTCTCCTTAGGGTAACGGGAGGACACAAACAAGTGTCCTCCCGTTACCCTAAGCTCAGTATACCGCGAGCTACAGCTTGCGGTATACTGAGACGCCACAGCCGGAGCGAATCCCGACATCGATGTCGAGATCCACCCAGCTGAGTGAGTGACAGCTGGCTCTGCCTCTAGATAGGAGGCAGAGCCCGCCCCCTCCCCCGTCCGTTCTGCCAGTCAGCGCTGGCGGATCGAAGCGGGGAGGGGGGAATCCAGCCCTTGTCACGGCAGAGAGCCTTGACAGGATCGAGAGGTATGTGTTCGCTCACCTCCCGATCTACTGAGCCGACCTGTGACAGTCTCATTGTCACAGGTCGGCTAGAACTATGAGGTGAGTGGAAATCACTCATCTCATAGTTCTCCTTTAATCGCAAAGCAAAGAGGGTTAAAAGTTTATCATAAAATCTATTTAAGAACACTCTCCACTCTCCCCTTCTGGGCTGGATCACATATATGCAGATCTACAAATTGTGTAGCTGTATATATGAACTCCCTTACATTCATACGTTTAAAAAATGTAAGTTATATTAAAAAAACACATTTTTTAAAGTTCCTCCACCTGTGCGTACAGGCACATACAAACGTCAGTGGTGCCTATGTATCAAAACGACATTTGGGCACATGTTGGCTATCATGTGCAAGTGAGAGCAGTAATTCCAGGGCCATTATTCAAGGTTAAAGCAGAACTACGGACAACATTTTTCTTAACCCTTCAGTGGGACTACCGCCGCACTACAAGGGTGTAAGAGACTCACCAGGCCTGGGTCCAGCGCAGCGTTCCCGGGCCGCGCACGGCCGGAGCGTCAGCAAGCTCCGCCCATTTTCTATGGTCAGATGGAAAAAGTGCAACAGATTCCTCCATCTACACTAAACTGTGTGGATGGAGGAATCTCCCACTGGGCCAAGCTTCAGTATCTTGCTAGTCGGCCCCACTGGATCTCCAAATACCTGAACAATGCCTGCATCCAATCAGATTGTTCAGGTATTTTGAGAGGCAGTGGGGCCGACTAGCAAAATACTGAAGCTTGGCCCAGTGGGAGATTCCTCCATCCACACAGTTTAGCGTAGATGGAGGAATCTGTTGCACTTTTTCCATCTGACCACAGAAAATCTGCAGATGATCTATAGGTGTGTGGCCAGCATTAGAGTGCTGCACCTGAGGGGAAGAGAGGTTCCAGGAACCAGGCTAAGAGCAAGCTGACTCCAAGTCCACTTTTTTTTAGCACCTAAAAATTAGCACTTAACCCTTGCAGTGCAGGGGTAGCCCTACTGCAAGGTTTAGAACCATTTTGCCTGGAGGTCTGCTTTAACTCTAAATTGATGAATTTTCACAGGCATTTGAATGCTTTAATTTAAATGCATTTTTACAGGCATTTGGAGTTTGATAAGCTGTTCTGCTAATATTGTGCAACATATTTTTCTCCAGGGTCTTTGCTTTCAGAAAATGGGGGGGTCCATTTTCAGGCCCGAAATGTGCATTTCACATGTGTGCAAAAACAAATGCATAAACGGTGCTGACGTCATATAGAGCTACCTCATTTGTACATCTACATATGTGAGACCCACCCCACAAGTGGAGAGTGGAATGTTCTTAAATAGATTTTATGATAAGCTTTCAGCCCTCTTTGCTTTACGATTAAAAAAGCTACTTTTAGTGTGATTGTAAAGAACAGCCTTTCCCTCTCTGTGTACATTTAAAGCTTGTGTATAATTTGGAGTTGTTTCCCTTGTTGTAGTCACATAATAAGCATTCTGATACAATTATGATTGACTGTCAATAATACAGTACAGTGACTCCAGACTATTGAAGTATAGTAGCCTCTCTTTCCTTTTTGTTTTTGTTGAATGTGTGACACTATTCCTACAGGATGCTATCTGATTGTACAATTTTCTGTATTTAAGAGGAATACAAAAAAAATCAGCATGTGAAGAAACCTACAATACAATAATATTATGTTAGACAATTTTATCATATTAAAAAATGGTTCGATGAATAGGAGGAAGGTAATTATAAACTAAATACACATGCATGAATCATTTTAATAAACACTATCAAGGTTATTTACAAAAGTGTGAAGAGTTTGGAGAAGGCAAGAGAAGTGAAGAATCTAGGACAAAATAGCTGATTTAAAAAAATGTCCAGTTCAGCTCACTTTCCAGTTCAGCTATGTTGTCCTGGATTGTTCACTTCTCCTGCCATCTCCAAACTCTTCACCCTTTTGTGAATAGGCTGATTTATAACACGGTCGCCCAGCTTATCGCTGAGTGAACAATGTTTGTGGCCCATTACTGCCACTAGATGGAGCCAATGAGCAAAGTGAAACCCATGCTCCTCAGCTCCATCTAGTGGCAGTAATATGCTGCAAATATCATGCAATCAGTTATACACTGGACAAACGAGTTATAATGCAGCGCCATAATTTATATATAAATATATAGAGCTGCGGTAGAGGTAGACAATCCTTGTTTGCTGCCCAAGACATGATAGATTATAAAGGTAAAAGCCTTGTCATTGGAAGACCAGACTGGAGGATATTTGAGTAGCTGAGATTAAGTGTGGGAAGGATTAGGATTCTGGTGCTTCCTAAAGTCAGGATTAGGTCAGGGACATCTCAAGTAAATAAGGGGGCCTAAGGCAGGTAGAAAATACAGGGCCTATGGCATAGAACAACAAATTGCAGTTATGGGCAAAATAAAGAGGTAAATTTAGAATACAAGGCTAAGTAGACTTTGATTGACTGAAAAAAATGATGTGCAGCAGTGGGAAGCTGTAGTGAAGAGAAATAGAGACACTTAAAGTAGTTCCAATTTGCCAAGTGTTCAGGTCTGAGAGTGGAGCTCTGAAGGATAAGTGCACTGAAAGTGAACTTTTCCTTCAATCTGAATCAGCATTGATTCCACACCAATGGCTTTGGCATGGCCTGGAGTTTAGCCCATGCAGTGTAATACTGAGCCTATAATCTTCTAGGAAATTACTGCCAATACCACTATGGATCTCCCACCAGGGTTACCATTTGGCAAAATTGTGGACTGAAAGAATACCTTGCCTTTTCCAAATATAAACTTGACTGTAGGAAATAGGTGAAATACATGACCATTCAAACAGTATTAAAGGAGAACTATGAGGTAAGTGATTTTCACTCATCCTCATAGTCCGAGCCGACATGTGACAATTAAACTGTCACACTTCGGCTCAATAGATTGGGAAGTGAGCGAACACATACCGTCGCTCGCTCACTTCTCGATCATCTCCCTGCAGAATGTGGTGACTGTCACTCACGGCTCCCTGCAGGGACTCTCCCCTCCCCGCTCCGATCCTCCAGCGCTGACTGGAGGAACGGATGGGGGAGGTACAGCTACCAAGCAGCAGCTACAGCTCGCGGTATACTGAGCCTAGGGTGACGGGAGGACGATAGTTTGTGTCCTCTCGTTACCCTAAGGAGAACTATGGGGAAAAGCCTTAAACCCATAGTTCTCCTTTAAGCTTGCCATACATTCATTGATTATCTCTTTCATTTAGCCTGCATCCTGAATGAAATCTAACAGGTGTTTCGCATGGATGGAGGAATCCCCCTGGGCCTGGCTATTGTATTCTAAGGAAAAGTACCTGCCATTGTCAGAATAGCCAACAGTGGCTGCAGTTGATTGGCTCTATTCACTGTTCGTAATAATTTTCAAAACTAAACCTTCGACAAAAGTCAGTTGAGTAATCAACTTTTGTCCACCCACTGTGTTTTGGCCAAAATTCTAACAACGTGCGGCCAGTTTTACTCTTGTCCATCACTTAGAGCTTTAGATTTTGCTCTCTACACCAGGTTATGCCTCTGTGCAAGTCAGCCTTGGGGTGAGGTGTTTTCAGTCTGGGAACCCTGCTACAAATTCCAGTTTTGGGAAGCTCCCAACAAACAGCTTCTAATGAGAAGTCACAGAAATGACTATGTTAAGGATATACTATATGTTTGTAGCATTTAGCAGATTTCCTTTCAATTTGATTATGACAATAGTGAGCTTTGACAAGCAAAACTGTTCCTCTTGGCCGGCACATTTTACGGTCTTTGGAAAATGCTGGAATTATGTTCAAGACTGTTACCTTTAAGGGCTTGTTCACACCAATTGCAGTGCGTTCCAGAGCGATATCTGCTGGAACGCACATCAATCGCTCACTAAACTTCCCCCTTCGTTCTGGGTAGGGAGCGTGGCGGTGCATTGAAGTCAATGGCACCACGGCCGTGTCCCCCCCACCCCCCCACCGCAGTGCGATCGGACGTGTGGCAAAAAACTTTGCCTGCGCTCCAGTCCACTGCGAACGCAAAAAATAGAGCATGCAGAATTTTTTGGCGTTCGCAGTGGACCAGAACGCAGGTGGTGCTATTGATTTCAATGTACCGCCACGCCCCCTCCCGTCCCAGAACGAATGGGAGAAGTTTAGTGAGCGTTTGCTGTGCGTTCCAGCAGCTACCGCTCTGGAATGCACCGCAATCGGTGTGAACAAGCCCTTACACATTTAAAAAAAAGTCCAGGTATTTGACCGATGCACCTGAAAATCTGGAGGGTGGTTACTTTTGTTCCCCATGGTCCAGGTGTGTGTTGTTAGGTTGTAACTGCTTCAAGATCAATCCTGTGATAGACTACAATCTCAATACAAATTAGTAAACAAAAACTAAGATTGTAGTCCATCACAGGAGCCAGCTTGCTGCGGTGGCTACTTTACAACGCACACAGGGACCATGGGGAACAAAAAGTAGTCACCCTCCAGAAGGAAGGACAGTGTCATCAGGAATTTAGAAATTATTTGAGGATCTACAGCCCAGTTATACACAAACATATAACATTTTTGTTAATAGTTAAGGTACTTGAATGCACTTTTAGGATCTAATTCCTGAATTTAGTGTCACTTTTTAGGGGTAGAAGAATAAGCTGTAACACTTACCTTTTTCCTTGGCCTGGCAGGCTTCCTTCATGTTGTGTGACCATTCCCCCGAAGCCTATTTTCTAAGGTGCTCCAGCTGGCAGCGCACACTGGTGACATGCAATGCAGGACCGATAGTCCTGTATTATATGTGAAGACGGTGAGGGTCTGTCCACAGCCTGGAGTGTCGTAGAGAAGAGGAGAGCGCCAGAAGCCTGCTGGAACAAGGAATGAGGTAAATATTACAGCTTATTCCTCTGCCCCTACATGTGCAGGCCCACTCATTATTCTGGGAGTTTTAACTATTAGCCAGAAGTTTTGCTTTAGTCTAATAACTACCACAAGAAGGAAGGATGATATTTAATCCCACACTCTTCTATCCCACTACCCAGAGGATGTATTGATACACATGAAATGGTTGTTGGTGACCTAAGAAACCGTTTGTCTGTAGTTCTGGATGAATTTTGATTTTATCAGAAGAGTGCAGAATTACATATCATATTTCCTTCTTGCATTTGTTTATGTGGACAGCTAAAATTACAAACCTTGCACCTGGCAGAGAGAGTTGAGCAAGAGCCAAAGGTGAATGGATTCATTGACTGCTACATGCAATGGCTGATGTCCATCCAACACCTCCAGTATAGTGAAAGTAAGAAAAGTGAAGATTTGCTGTCTTATAGCAAACATCTAGAATTATTGCTGTGCCTAAGGGCTTGTTCACACCAATTGCGGTGCATTCCAGAGCGGCAGCTGCTGGAACGCAACGCAATCACTCACAAAACTTCCCCCTGGGTTCTGGGGCGTGGCGGTGCATTGAAGTCAATGGCACCAAAGCCATGCACCCCCGCCCTCAGTGCGATCGCCCACACCTGGAACGCAGGATTGTTAGTTCCGGTCCAGTGCGATCTACAAAAATAATGCTTTGCAGGGTGCGGGTGATCGGACTGCGGGTGGGGGTAGTGGATGTGGTGCCATTGACTTCAATGCACCACCACGCCCCCTCCTGCCCCTGAACGCATGGAGCCAGCCGGCTTGCTTTCCAGTGCAATCGGACGCATGGCAAAACATTGCCTGCGTTCCATTCCACTGCAAACGCAAACAAATGCTGCTTGCTCTATTTTTTGCGTTTGCAGTGGAACAAAACGCAGGCAATGTTTTCCCACGCGTCCCTCCCACTGACCAACAACATAAAAGGTACTAGGTTACATTCTCTTCACGACTGCATTCTATAAGCTTTGCCAAATGTGGTATAGTCCTGTACTTCATAAATTATGTTGTATGTTACCTAGTCCTGACCCCTATACTCTCTTAATTATGTTGTATTTTACATACTCCTGATGATTTTACTCTTGTCATTTGTGCTGTACATTATATACTCCTGATGATTGTACTCTTGTCATTTGTGATGTACATTATATACTCCTAATGATTTGTGCTGTACATTATATACTCCTCACTAGAGATGCACCGAAATTTCAGCCGCCGAAAGCACCATGACAGCCGAAACTACAGCTGAAAATTCAGTGCATCCAGCTTCTCTCCTCCCCGCTGTGTGCCGGTCTGTGTGCCTTCCCAGCGGGGAGGAGAGAAGGTTTCAGAATGCCGAGCGGTGGCGGAGGAGAGTGATGCCACCATTGCAGGAAGCCTCTTAAAAAGGTTGGAAAAAAGTTCTGTTTGAAAAATGTCAGTGAATCCGGATGCCTACTTACTTAAACTCTAGGTAGTGCCTTGTGCACCATTTCCATTGACCAGTTCCAGCCTGCTGGTTGTGTGAGGGCTGGTCGCCCAATCGTTATGTTATTTTGTATGTCATCCATTCTGGGGTCTTTGTTCCACCCACTTTTGTCCCTTTTTTGTTTTTCTTTGTGATCAAAATTTTGAAAATAAAGATTATACAAAAAAAATAATAAAAAGTTTAGGGGAAAAAATTTCACTTTCGGTTCTGGCCTGACAAATGTTTTATTTTCGGTTTCAGTCTCAAAATTCAATTTCGGTGCATCCCTACTCCTGACCCCTATACTGTGTTATTTGTGCTGTACATTATATACTCCTGACCCCTATACTGTGTTATTTGTGCTGTACACTATATACTCCTGACCCCTGTACTCTGTTATTTGTGCTGTACATTCCTTTTTTTTCACCCAATTTTCAAAATTATTTTTTGTACTTTACTGTCGGGGGCTTTGGGGAAATATCAGGGGTCTAAACAGACCCCTGATATTTCCCTTTTCAAATAAAAAAAGAAAACAGAGTCCTAAATCTCTTTTTCTGCAGCCCCAGCACATGCTCCTGTCTATACATAAACTGTGGAGATAGTATCAGTTACTATGTAACAGTCATGAATGAACAGGAAGTGATGTAGAGCACTTCCTGTTCATAACTGGGAAAAAAGTAAGCATACTATGTACTTAGTTATTTACAAACACTCATAGATCAGTTCTGATCACTGACTGCATGTAACCTGTTCTCCATCCTGACTTGCCTGTTATAGGAGGCCGACCAAGGTGGTGCAGGAGGAGAGCTCAGCCTCCTGTGACAGTTCTCTCCTTCCCGCATCCTGACAGCTTTTCTTCTCCCCGCTAGGCACCGGTCTGTGCCCCCTCCGATCCCTGATGCCTCTGCCAATACAGGCGGGGGAGAGCAGCGGGGATCGGAGGGACACAGACCGCCACCAAGCGGGAAGGAGAGAAAATAGGGGCGCAATTAATGTTTGCCCGTTTTGGTACTATCAGCAATTTATGTACCATTAGTACCATTTTTCGGTTGCAACCCTTGGTATAAGCGTCCTTACACTATCCAAAACTAAAAAAAAAAAAAGTTTTGCCTTCAGTTCTATTGTAAGCCCCCCCCCAGACATGTACAACGCTTAGAAGTTAGAAGCTTAAAACATGCAAGCTTGTTCTCGGTCAGGGTCTCCTATAGGTTTGAAACAAGAGACAGCCAGAACTCCTTAGCATCAAAAATTGTGTATAAATCACGCAGCACAGCTGGAGAACTGATTGCTGCCGCAAGACACTATTATCTTTCCCTTGCACTGTTTAGCCGCCATCATTCGGCTGGCAAAGCGCTGACTTTGCCAGCCGCCTTTGAACGCACAAAGCTTTATTGAAACACCTTCTTCTCACTACAGCTGACAGAGCCTCCTCAGGCTACTGCTGACGCCGCCACGCACGTAGTGTGGATCACGTGACTGTAACGGGCGGAATTTTTAAAAAACAACCAGCCCCGCGGTAATGGGACCAGGCTTTCGCGTCTCCGTTCACCCCCAGTTTGAAGAGATCGTCCTCTCCGCTACCTCGGGAGCATCCGAGTGCCTACCCGGTGTATTTCTGCGACGATGAGCCGGGCCGCCCAGAGGAAACATGGCGAGCAGCATCGGGGGGAGGATAGAGGTGTGTAGCTGGAGGTTGTATGCTGGGAGATCTGTCGCTAAGCGATCCAGCCTTCCCTAGTAGTTGCCGAAAGGGGAGAGAAGGGGGGGGGACCACAATTCCCAGCGTGTCATGTACACAGAAGAGTCTGATGTCTCCTGGGATCCCGCTCCGTGTGATTGTTTACCACCCGCCCTGCTCTCTCCTCCCCTAGCGTCCCCTGCCATGTTGTGGTTGCTAATAGTTGTTGTCATATAGTGATGGTTGCTGTCAGTTGGGACAGCGGGAACTCAGCCGGGCTGGATTGGGTCTACCCGCTGTCACCTGTATGCCAGGCTCTTCAGTCTTATGTCTTCTCTCCCTGACTGACATCATGCTGGAGAGGGTCCTCACTTTCCTCTTCCCCAACCTTGCCCCCAAAGACCATTCCTCTGATGGAGGCAATGAGAAGCAGATGGGGGACAGCTGTACACCGCTACTGCAGGGGGAGAACTCCATAGAGGTATATCGGGGGTACCCTAGTATATATGTATCTGTATGTAGAGCAGGGCTGGACAGATCCCAAAAGCCAGGTAGCCAATGACCTCTAAAAATTACAGCATTTGAAGGTTACTCTAGTTGTTGCCCTTGGAGCTGGCACTTAAAAAAAATGTTTCTGACTCCTGGATCTGGACAGACCGGCTTCTGAATTCCGTATTAATTTGACTACACCTGGTATAGAAGGTGCATGGTATATGTGTCTTTTGGACAACATACAATTCTGACAGCTTCCATCTACTGCTATGTGAATTTTAAACTATTTTTTTGTATTGTCTTCCAGGACTTCAGGGTCCTCAACCTCCTCGGCAAAGGCTCATTTGCCTGTGTGTACAGGGCACAGTCCATACATACTGGCATCGAAGTAGCTATCAAAATGGTAAGTCTCCCTTTTATTTTTTTCCTTTGCAGTTTTGTATGTACACTGCACATATTTGTTATTGATCATTTCATATGTGCTGGTCCAACTACAGATTTGTTTTTTTTTGTCATTGTAGATCGACAAAAAGGCCATGCAGAGGGTTGGCATGGTCCAGAGAGTGCGTAATGAGGTAGAGATCCAATGCCAGCTAAAGCACCCATCTATTTTGGAGGTAGGCTTCTTAAAATCTGAATGAAAAAACAAAACTACCCCTGCAGTGAGGCTACCAACCCACAGCAAGGGTTAACTATTTATTTTTGTATTGCGGAGCTGTGTAAAGGACTTTTACTTACCTGACCTCCTCGACCTGTGGTCATTACTCAACTTTCTCCCCTCTGCTCTGGCTTGTGTGCTGTCTGTGTCCTCGCATATAATGCCAGGCTATGGACCCTGCATTAGATGTGATAATGTCAGCAGGCCTTCAACCGTCGGAGCCTAGGGGACAAGAGGCTTAAGGTTGTGACACACTGCACGCGAAGCCGTGCAGAGCGAAGCAAAGCTCTCCAGCACGGAGCTTCGCGTGCAGTGTGTGAGCTGAGTGCAGTCAGATGATTGACTGCACCTTCAGCCAATCGGCTCGTCTGTAACAACCAGCCAGACGTCGCATCCCGTCGCGCCGGTTTATACGCGCGAGCCGATTGGCTAAAGTTGAAATTGTTCATCTCGGCACGCTCAGCTCTGCGAGCTCTCGCAAGCTGAGGTGCCGAGAAGAAAGTGACATGACACACCGCTCTGTACTTGTTGATCTGCGGCATGTATTATCCTGGAAACGATTGTGTGTCTATTTGTCTTAATTTGCTTTTGATTACTGCATTTCAATATTAATATGAAGTCAATACAGAGTTTATGGTATAGTGTGGGGTATGGCATTAGTTAAACCTATTTTTAATAGTAACTCTCAAGCAACCAGAAACAACATTTATCTGGTATCTACCAATCTTCGTGGATGCCGGATAATGGAGAGTTTACCGTATTTCTTTTTGGAGATGAGCTTTAAACATTGTCTTAAAAATAGTTTTATAACCCAGCTTTCTCTTTCTTTGCTATAGCTTTATAATTATTTTGAAGATAGCAATTATGTCTATCTTATACTGGAGATGTGCCACAATGGAGAGATGAACAGGTTTTTAAAGAATCGGAAGAAACCCTTCACAGAAAAAGAAGGTGGGTTGAAGTCGTTAGTATTTTTACTTTCATTTATGGCAGATGGGTCTGTGTCTTAACCTTAAAAAGTTTGTATCAGCTGGGGCTGGCTAGCATACCTGGAGCTGTGATAGGTCTTTTGTTAAAGATGATGAATGCACATTCAGGATGGGACATTTCTTTGAATTCTTTTTCTGTTGTATGTTTTTGGTTTAAAATCCGAGTGACTATTCATTATGCTGTTGAATCATTTTTTTATTCTTCCTTTTTCTTTCTTTCTTTCTTTTTTTTTTTTTTTTTTAAAAACCCCGAATTTTCTGGGGGCAAATAGGA
>NW_017307171.1:463184-479323 GCF_000935625.1 Nanorana parkeri
TTTTTTTTTTTTTTTTTAACAGCCTGGAATTTTATGGAGCAAATAGTGAAAGGGATGCTGTACCTTCATTCTCATGGCATTTTACACCGAGACCTTACCCTTTCTAATCTTCTACTCTCCAGTGACATGAACGTCAAGATTGCAGATTTTGGCTTGGCAACCCAGCTCAAGCTGCCAAATGAGAAACACTTTACGATGTGTGGCACACCTAACTATATTTCCCCTGAAATTGCTACCAGGAGCGCCCATGGCCTGGAATCTGATGTCTGGTCTTTGGGCTGCATGTTGTACACTTTCCTTGTGGGCCGCCCACCTTTTGACACGGACACAGTAAAAAACACTCTAAATAAAATAGTTTTGGCAGATTATGAAATGCCCAGTTTTATGTCAAGAGAGGCAAAGGACCTCATTTTTAAGGTGTTGCGTAAAAACCCAGCAGATAGGCTAAGTCTTTCTTCTGTGCTCGACCACCCATTTATGACGGGGTATTCTTCTACCACATGTGATGATAAGGCAGCAGTTGAAGATTCCATTGATAGCGGCCATGCTACAATTTCTACAGGCTTTACTAGTTCCTCTGGGGTCAGTGTTAGTGGACGCCTACCAGAGAAGAGGATTTTATCTGGGCCTTCGCTCCCGAATAAAATGAACATCTTCCAGTTCAAGGACCGAGAACCAAGTGATGCTTTAACCGGAGATGAAGGAAGCTTCCACAACCGCCAGAAAGAGGAATATGGTTTCTCTGAGGGAAGAGGTAGAAAAGCTGTTGTTGAAGATAGGCCACACTCTCGCTACCTCCGCAGAGCCCACTCTTCTGATAGAACGGGTACCTCACACAGCCAAAATCATAGTAAACCAGGCAGCTTCACAGATAGGTGTCATTCTGTGGAGAATCTGAGCAAACCTGGTCCACTGACTAGTTACAGGACCTCTGCCTCATCCCCTGGAAATAGTTATGGAGATATTCCTCAGATGTTCTCAGACCACGCTAAGCATGGTTCCTTGGACAGATATATCTCACCACCAGTGAAGGAAAATACACCGTAAGTAAAGTACATATTACTAGAACATAATATTTACTGGTAAGGTATGTGCATGTGTTTACGTACAGTGATTGAAGGTTATATCTTCTCCTTCAGCCATCAATTTGTCTGAAAGAACTGTTTGTATCGCTTTTAGCAACCAATCAGTCCTCCTTTTAGGCCCCATTCACACTGCGCGATTCGCAAATTGCGCGATTTGTCGCGCAAATGCTTGCATTGAGCAAGCTAGAATCGCGGCAAAATCCGCTCCAAAAAGGGTCCTGCTGTAGCGACACACGGCCCGCGACAGCAGGCCCCATTGCCAAGCATTGGAGAGCGATAGCACGTGGTAAATAGCCGCGATATTGCGGGAATTACCGCGCGATAAATCGCTTAAGGTGCAGTTAATAAACTGCCACAACTGCTATGATGGTAGCATGTGATTCATCTTGCCAGCCTTGACTTAAGGAGTTAGCTTGCATTTGGATGCTTTGGGGTACCTGCTTTATGCTGGGTAACATTTGAAAGATATGTTCTTAAACCATATGTAAATATTTGAGTCACATATAGTGCATCAGCTGACTTTTTAACAAATAAAAAATGTGTTAGGAAATTTTAATTTGAAACTAGTCGTTTATTTTTTTTTCAACTGTAATATGCTTGCAGCACAAATCTACATGAACTGGTCCCAGTTATCTGCTAATTATCCACTAGGGAGTATGTAGTCTTCTACAGATGGCTGCCAAAGCTCAGGGGAAATTTGGTAACCATTCAGTTATATCAATGCACCTTAAAATGTTCAGATCGTGTGTCATTCTAAAAAAAAGGACATAGGCAAAAGTCACCATCAGTTCTGATGTCTCCTTGCAAGGTGGATGTCGTTTCTTCTTTACTATGGGTAAAGTGAATATCTTTTGCTATTGACATTGGCTTCATTTAGATCAGAGCTGGATACATCCGGGAAGCTGATGTGCATAACATTCTGGTTCTTTTATGATTGTTATTGCACGGTGGTGTTTTCCAAAGTGTGAAGCATGTACCACCGGTAGGATTCATCCTCGCCAGTAGTGGGACTGTGCAAGGACCAGGATTTCTGTTCATATCATTTTGGCAGATTATATGTATTCTGGTTTTAAGTGGGAGATGCAATAGGATACCTGATGGAGCTGATTATGCAGGCTTATATGTGGACATTTGGGAAAGATAACGTGTTAGATGGATTATTGCGGTGTTTGTGGGTGGGACATGTCATTTGTAATCAGGTGACACAGGTACTATAAATATTGGAGAGTTGGTAAACAACTGAGGAAATTGTACCAAGTGATTTTATAGGAGAATCCTAGATCAGATTGATTGCCTCCTTTAGGTATACATGGGCTGATGCATATCTACAAAAAAAATTTGAATATACCAGTCTACTGATTTATATGATAAATTACACTGTTTCAGCTGGTTGTTACAATTCTAAATCAAACTCTTTGTTTGGAGTTGCTGATTGCTTTTCTGTGTATTTTGGATACGTTATAAGGTGATGATGGGATAACTAAAACTAATAGTATTGGCTGATGGGTATTATAACCTTCAACTACTCCATTGACAAATCATTTATTTCTGTTATGTTGCTGTTGGGAGCTTTTTTTTTTTCTTTCTTTTTCCCCTCACTTCCTGTCTGGTGAAACTATTTTCACCGGGACAGTTAGTGAAGGGAAATCTCTATGATGGAGCCCTGATAGCAGTTAACACTTGGCAGGGGTTTTAACCTTCCCCATTAAAACGAAACATCCACTTTAAAGGGTATCTGTTCAGAATGAACCTATAAGAACTTTAGATTTCTCCCATTTTTGTATTAGTGTTAAAGGGTTATTAAACCCTCAACATGCTTTTGCATATATCTACTGCTAGCAAGCAGTAGAGATCTATATATAGATATATATATATATATATCTCTATCCTTTTCAAACAGGTTTAAACTTACCTGTGTCTTCGCTGTGGCTTCCGCCTGAACATCTGAAGAGTCTGTGGCGTGCGCATGTTCAGTTCAGATGTTCGGCCGGTAGACGAGGAGAGACACAAGGTAAGTCTATGGAGCAGCGTACAGACGCCGTAGGAGAGAGGATGACCTATGTATCCTCTCCTTATCAGAGTAGAAATGTCAGGCTGTAGGACCCCCACAGAGGGTAAACTGTTTCCTGCCTCAGGTTAAAAGCTGAAACCCTGTCCAGATTTCTAGAGAAAATAAAATTGAATTTACAAAGTCTTTAGCTTTCTATGCAATTCTAACAGCAGCTTTGTGGTATATATAACCAAGATGGCACTATTGTAACATTTCATATGCGGGGATTCCAATTACATATCCCCATTGATAACTGGTTCTCCTTTAGTACCATGCAGTGCAGATATCTTAGAATTGAATCCTAGCTTGTGACTATTTTGTGTGTTCAAAACCCAAAGAAAGACTTTTGTTATATGTTGGTGTCGTTGTGGTCATTTTGCTGAAGATTGAGCTGTAGAAAAATGCGAGCAATGGAGCAAAGGGAAACATTAAATGTTGTGCTACAATACCCTTGCACTATGACTGCCCTGTGCATCCTGTAGACTGATATTAAGTTGTCACTTGAGGTTAAAACATAATTGTTTTTTATTTTACTACAGTTCTGACTTCTTCTGTCCTTCAAAGCCAACTGCTACAAGGTCTGATGAGAGGTGCCAAACTGAGACAGTGCAGCAGTGGTTTGGAGCGATGCAACTAAATGGTAGGTTTCAAGTAAAATGTATGCATGGTTGAATAATGTTTGTTGTATTTACATATCTCACTTGTAATTATATAGTATCTTGTTTTTATATTTACTTAAATGAATGTAAATTGTCCAGGACTGCAGTGGGCTTTTTTGTTTCTTTCCGTTCCTGATTTCCGTCTATTATTTTTTTTATTTCAGGCCAGATACACAAACCTCAGGAGATGAACGGCAACAATAATTCAGGTGCAAATTATTACTGCCAACCAGCTATGAAACCAGAGGCTCCACAATATAACTGGAGTGATGTAAAGGGGAAGAAAGTCACCGACTCTTCTTTTGAAAATGTACAGAAAGGACTCAGAAAAGTTCCAGCTGCTGACCAGCGTAAAGCAGAAGAAAATCGGCACCATTTAAAAAGTAGAATTCCCCCACAAGTTCCTTGTTACCGCAACTTGAGAAGCATCGTTCTTCCACTAAACTCTGAGAGGCTGAAGCCCATCAGGCAGAAAACCAAGAATGCGGTGGTATGTATGAACTGATTGCTAATGTTTATTTCTTAGAAATCAGGAAACCTTACATCTAGCATTTTGCTCTGGACTCTTCTCTAGCAGCACATGTGGGTTTTCTCTTCTGGGGCTGAAGACCAATATTTCAGATCCTGCCTGCAGCATCAGATCATTTTTATTTGAATTTCAGATCTGTGAAAGAGCAGACTGCCTGACTAGTCTTCCCTTAGAGCAGCTGAGTATTCATGTGTGATCCACCAAAATGCTCAGAATGACAATTACCGTAGGCATTGCATGAGTAAAGCCCTGAGCAATAAGGTGCACTTGCAAGTATCAATAGAGCATTAAAGGAGAACTATGGGGTGCATCCCCCCACCATAGTTATTTTGTGGGTCACTGGATGCCAACAATACTATTGAGATCCAGCTATGCCTGCCCCCTCATCCGTCCCTCCAGTCAGCGCTGGAGGATGGGGGAGCGGAAATCCCTGCTGACAGTCACCACTCTCTGCTTGGAGAGGATCGGGTAGTGAGCGGATCGGCGATATGTTTTTGCTCACTTCCCGAACAATAGAGCCTGATGTGCAACAGTTTCAATGTTGCACGTCGGCTCTAACTATGGGGATGTGTGTAATTCACTCACCCCATAGTTCTCTTTTTAACCGCATAGAGATTTCTTCAATTCCTGTGGGTATATATATGTGTGTGTGTGTGTATATTATTTATATATAGATAGAGAGATATATATCTATAGTACAAAGGAGTGTATACTACTGAGGTTAAATGACACAGGGTGACAAGTGTAACGCACTTTGCATAAATAGCAACATATGCACACTACTTAGGAGGTCAATACTGTGACCGTAGAAGTAGATGCAAGCCATAGGCTCCAGATATGCTCAAACAGCGGAGATCTACCTCTTTGCTTAGATGCAATTTTATACAGGGGCATAGTTTGGCCTATGGTCTTCTTGCAGCTGCCCAGGGAAGGGGGAGAAGGTTTGTCCCATACCAGAAGAAAGGTTTTTCTTCTGACCTGGCTCTAACCATATTTAAATTTTACCACCTATTCTTGGTGAAATATGCACTGCATTGTTAGCTTTATTGCTATCCACCATATTTTTATGCTTTTCTAATTAGGTTTCTTCATTATATAGGTAAGCATTCTGGACACTGGAGAAGTTTGCATGGAGTTTGTAAAGGAGCAGAATTCTCAAGAACGGGTTAAAGAGGTGCTGCGGATATCATGCGATGGCAATTTAGTAAGTGTGTTAGTATGAATATCCCCAATGCTCTTAACGACAGGTGTACCTTTCATATAAACTTTTGCTTCACCTTCCCACATCCCTTAAGCTAACCCACACACAACAGCTGCTTACTTATCTTATTTCCAAGGCCTCTGGTGTTGACAGCCTGTTCGAAGACCTCCTCTGGTGTTTACAGCCTGTTCTGACAAATCTCCTCAGTCTCTATTGATTTGAATAAAGCCATACATTGTAACTGGAAATCCTCAGTATACAGCTTCAGTTAGTAGGGACTGTCATGTCCAGCAGTGAAGAGAATAGGGTTTAAGGGCAACTGTCCTTTTAAGTTACTTTACAGATGTGCAATAACTGGATTCTACTGTTTTCTTATCTTAATTTTTTTTTATTTTTTTTTTATCATTCTTTAAGTTTTATATTTTCAAAAACAGAGAACATAGCTTAAGCATTATGTAAGGTTTACAAGTTAATCATATAATATAAACATTTCAAATTAAATCAGATCTTACATAGTATAATCCCATAGGCATATGTCTTAATTTTTTAACCTTCCACATTTCTAGTTATTGCTTTAGATGTGCTGTTGCTTACCTCCTGAAGAGCATGAGCAGGTTTTCAGCTGTAAATTAAGAGAACTATAGTCAAACCTTGTTTGGCTTTTAGTTCTCTTTTGGCTCACAGGAATGGTCTCCTGTGACCCAAAGTCTGCATATAGCGGGCCATTGCCTGCTGTATGCTGACAGCGCAGAGCCGTGCTGCAACTGGGAGAGATCCTGACAATATTGTTGGGATCCACCCCGCTGCCTGATTGACAGTTGGCTCTGTCTCTCTAGAGCCAGAGCCAGCTGTGCCCGCCGTCCAATGAGCTCTGGAGGGGAGGGGGGCTCCCCTGTGGGCAGCCTTGACTGACTGTCACTGTTCTCTGCAGGGAGAAGCAGTGAGCTGAGTGATCAGTGGTTTGTGATCGTTCAGTTCTCGAACTATAGAGCCAGAGTGTGACAGCTGCAATGGCACATACCAGCTCAAACATTTGGGTAGAGTACATTTTTACTGCGTGTCTAAATACAACAAAACAATGTCATCTTACAGCACTTAGTGTGTGTGCGCAGAGGCTTAAACCCTCTGTTAGGATTTCACACCTGTGGGTGTCTCCTTCCAGGAGGATTTCCCATACCAGTTGTTCCAGTAGTAGTACATATACAGAAGGGTTAGAAAATCAATCAAGTTTTAACTGTTGTCAACAATGCTGCTGATCACTGGAATAGAAACTGAAGGAATAGCTACACAATGGAGACCCAGGCACTAATAACAATCCTGGGGTTTCAACCCTTACCTTCACTATCCAAAGCTTAAAAAGAAAATTGCTTGTACATCAAATTACTTTTAGAAAGTTCATGTACTATTTTTGGGTATGTTATTATAGAGATCTCCAGAATTTACTTTTTAGTGACCTAATGTCCATTTCAGCACAACGACTTTGCGCAGCGTCTGATTATTTTTAATTACATGCTGTAACCACGTATTCTGTTTTCTCTTCAGATATATGTGTACCATCCAAATGAAGGCAAAGGGTTTCCCTTGGATGACAGGCCTCCATCTCCCCCAGAGACATTGCTGAGTTACACCTTTGACAGTTTACCAGGTATATATAAAATATGTAATATAAAGAGAAATATTTCTTGCTTTGCTTAAACCCCTTTAAGGGAAACTCTTAATGGTTTTGTTTTTGGTGATAGTTGTATATTTATAAGTTGAACGTGTTTTTTTTTCCCATCAGAAAAATATTGGAAGAAATACCAGTACGCATCAAAATTCACAGATCTTGTCAGGTCCAAAACTCCAAAAGTGACCTACTATACTAGATATGCAAAATGTATGTTAATGGAGAACTCTCCGAATGCTGATTTAGAAGTCTGCTTTCATGATGGTGAGTTCTATGTGCTTCAATGGGAAAGAATATCCAAACAAGGGGATGGCCTGACCAATGTAAATAGGAGGGCTAGTGACGCCATCAACCAAATATACTTCCTAATTGGATCAGAAAACTATAGAGCTGTTGAGGGGTTTCTTGTACAGTCAATGACCGGTCTTTTAGCATTTTAGAACACTGCTAATATGAAACATTTCTTTTATGTAATGGTAACATTGAAGTTAAAGCAGTAATTGTGTTTTATATTTATTAGGAGCTAAAATCCATAGAACAGCAGAGCTCATTCGGGTTATAGAGAAATCTGGGAAGTCCCACACGCTGAAAGACGGGAGCAGCATAAGTGGCTTGGGCGATGAAATTAAATATTATGTGGATCATGCCAATGAGGTAATAAGTTAAATATTATTAATCGTAATGCATATATTCTAAGCAGGAACTAGTGCATTTGAAAGAGTCTCTGTCTTTTATGTATATTAAAGTGACACTACCCTCAGGAGTTAAATCCTAAAAATGAATTCAAGCTCGCTCCTGTGATGGACTTCAATCTCGTTTTTAGTTAACTAGTTTGTATTGAGATTGTAGTCCATCACAGGAGTGAGCTTGGAGCAGTGGCTACCTTACAACACACACAGGGACCATGGGGAACAAAAGTAGCCACCCTCCAGAAGAAAGGACAGTGTCAGCACCAATTCAGAGATGATTTGAGGATCTACAGCTGAGTGATACATTTTTCTTAATAGTAAAGGTACTTGAAAGCATTTTTAAGATTTACCTCCACAGTTTAGTGTAACTTTAAATAATGGAGATGAGGTGGTGATGTGTAGGTAATATGATTAGCTCTCTGTACCTATTAGATTATTCTTATGAAGCCATGCTAAAAATGAAAGGTGCACAGAGTTTGCTATTAGAAAACACACATTGAACTTTTTCGAATGTGTTTCAGAATTCAGGAACACAAATGTGTTTTATATTAGCTTAGATGGGGTGGTTGCATTAGTTTTCTCCTTTCATGAAGTACAAAATAAACAGTTGATCTGTTGGAAATTCTGTGAGCTCCTAACTTTTGAGCCATGAACTGAAATCTCAATCAATTCTCATTTGTTCTCTGCTCTGAATTGCAAAACACCCCATATCATGTGGGTAAGAAACAGAGGTAGCTGCATAGATACAGTACAGCGTGTGAGCATAGTCACAAACAGGATCAGCAGATAATAAAGGGGGGACAAAACTAATGCAACCACCACATCTAAGGACTGGCATCCTACAATATTACATTTTTGTTGCTAGGTTTAGGAATACTTTAACAATAAAACTGAATGACACTCTGGGTAAAACTTTTATGAACCCTTGCAGTGGGGCTACCAAATACTGTGCTTTCTGCTTCAGGGCCCGTTCACACTAGCCAGTCCATTAAATTGCTTTGCTTTAGTGGACAAGCTAATACATTGTGACAGCTGTATTAGCAAAAATGCTAGGAACACCCTTGAGAATGGGGGTATCAGCGCTTGCCTAAACTGATCTCTGTTTTAGTGGACATCATGGCTGGCTATTCTTACTTAAAATGCTCTTTCCTCCTTTACAAAGTAATTATTGGGGGAGGGCTATGGAGTGGGTCATAGAGTTATGTGGTCTATGATATCAGTGCTAATCTAAAATATCAAATATCCTGCTATTTTACTGTGTGTATTTCAGAGCCACCAGGTTTGCCTCTCCTTGGAATCAGCGGTTACTGTTGAGGAGAAAAAAGGAGACCGCCTTTCTTTGTTCCCAGTGACATTTGGGAGGTAAGATACATCCATTTAGTTTTGTAGAATTTAAATAGCCTGCCTGATGAACCAAACCTGTTGAATTTACATTAATATGTTCTACAGGTGCCTTGTCTAGAGCTGGCACAAAGAAAAATACACTTGCTTTTTGAATTTTACGTTTAGGTGACCATGAAGGACATAGTTACCTAATTAAAAAAAGGACACACAAATATACAGTATACTGACAGATATTCCACGAGGGTACACCTTGAAGGGAGGATTTGTTAGGAACTGTACTTGGTTACAGAGATATATTTTATCTGGGTGCTCAGTGTATGGGATTTTATAGTTTGTGGGTCTATACCCATTTTGGATACTATACAACAGTGTAAGGCTTACAAGCATAGCACACAGCCATACATTAAGAAATTGGGTTAAGAAACATTGTTTTAAGAGGATCTCTTTTTGCAGGAGACCAATAACCACAGATTCTCCAAAGCCCTTTACAGAGCCAACATCTACTGGAGAGACAGGATGCGGACGCAGGGATCAGGGCTCTACTAACAGGGTTTTTAGCAGCTTATCGTCTCCCAACCAGATACCAAACGTCAATCCTTCCGTAAGTAGAATTGTCCCTGTGGAGGAGTACAAAACTAACCCCATAAGTAGATTTTCATGACCTGTATGGTAGTGTGCATACACATCTCCCTAACATGGAAACAACCAAATCTACATAAGACAGCTTACAGCACTTCCAGCTACTGTTTGTTTTTGTTTTTTTAAGGATTTGTCTTTGTAACGGGTTGGTAGTTTTACGGCTGATGAGGCTAATGCTGGTGTCCTACACCAATGCATTAGCCCCATCAGCCATAAAACTACAAACATGCATTCATCAAAAAATAATGTGAAATATAGAATTTTTTTCCTTCTTTGCTTATATTATAGATTTTTCTCAAAAAAAAAAAAAATTGTAAGCCCAACCAGGATAACCCCTCCTACTAGCATGCCTGTTTTGTTTTTTGCTAGTCTCCTAGGAGGATGGACATCTTTTCTTTATCTCTGCTGGGAAAAGTCTTACCATTTTTGTTGTTCCTCTTTAATCAAGAACCTTCACTATATCACTGCTTGAGCCCCAGACCAATCATCTTCTGCATGAAGGTGCACCCTCACTTTAGTGTCTGTTAGCCTCTGTAGACACACCATGCATCTTGGATTCTTGGGTGTGGGAGCTAGTTTTTAGGGGCTACAAGTAGGGCTGCAGCTAACGATTATTTTCATAATCGATTAGTTAGCCGATTATTAAGTTTGATTAATCGATTAATCGGATAAAAAAAAAAGGCTCCAGTGATGGACTACTAGTTTCTATTGAGATTGTAGTCCATCACGGGAGCAAGCTTGGCGCGGTGGAAGTAAAAAAAGAGTGTAGTGTGCAATATAGTACATTATACAGCGGCGCAGTACAGAATACCAGCAGCTATAGAGGAATGTAGCAATAGTACATTATACTATAATGTACTATTGCTGGGATTTGTAGTCCTCTATAGCTGCTGGTATTCTGCAGTGCGCTGTATAATGATTATACTGCGCAATGCAGATTACCACTGACCAGTTATAGAGGAACAATAATTATTGCTCTATAATAAGTTATAGAGCAATATCCCAGCAATAATACATTATACAGGGTGTTTAATATATTATTGCTGGGATTTGTTGTTCCTCTATAGCTGCTGGTATTCTGCAGTGCGCTGTATAATGATTATACTGCGCAATGCAGATTACCACTGACCAGTTATAGAGCAAAAATAATTATTGCTCTATAATAAGTTATAGAGCAATATCCCAGCAATAATACATTATACAGGGTGTTTAATATATTATTGCTGGGATTTGTTGTTCCTCTATAGCTGCTGGTATTCTGCAGTGCGCTGTATAATGATTATACTGCGCAATGCAGATTACCACTGACCAGTTATAGAGCAAAAATAATTATTGCTCTATAATAAGTTATAGAGCAATATCCCAGCAATAATACATTATACAGGGTGTTTAATATATTATTGCTGGGATTTGTTGTTCCTCTATAGCTGCTGGTATTCTGCAGTGCGCTGTATAATGATTATACTGCGCAATGCAGATTACCACTGACCAGTTATAGAGCAAAAATAATTATTGCTCTATAATAAGTTATAGAGCAATATCCCAGCAATAATACATTATACAGGGTGTTTAATATATTATTGCTGGGATTTGTTGTTCCTCTATAGCTGCTGGTATTCTGCAGTGCGCTGTATAATGATTATACTGCGCAATGCAGATTACCACTGACCAGTTATAGAGCAAAAATAATTATTGCTCTATAATAAGTTATAGAGCAATATCCCAGCAATAATACATTATACAGGGTGTTTAATATATTATTGCTGGGATTTGTTGTTCCTCTATAGCTGCTGGTATTCTGCAGTGCGCTGTATAATGATTATACTGCGCAATGCAGATTACCACTGACCAGTTATAGAGCAAAAATAATTATTGCTCTATAATAAGTTATAGAGCAATATCCCAGCAATAATACATTATACAGGGTGTTTAATATATTATTGCTGGGATTTGTTGTTCCTCTATAGCTGCTGGTGTTCAGCAGTGTGCCGCTGTATTATACATTGGTATTCTGTAGAGCTGCAACAATTATTAGATTAAGTCGATTAAAATAGACGATGGAAAACGTTGTCAACGTTTTCCATCGTCGATTTTAATCGACTTAATCGAATAACTGTTGCAGCTCTAGCTACAAGCTAGAGTTTAGCTCATCACTTCCAACCTTCCTGTTTCACTACACATATAAGCAGATCACCAGGCAGCCCAGATAGGCCTTCTGGACTAGGGTGTCATTGCTCAATTTCTGTTGCAGAGCTGACTGTTCCAGGGGTTTTACTCCAATCTGTTCCCAAAGTGGGAATCCACCCCATCTTGGATATGAAAACTCTAAGGGGAATTTATCAAAACTGGAGCAGACAAAATCTGCTTCTTTCATTTTCAAATATGTATGTATGTATTAATAAGTTCTATGAACAACTTGACAAAAAGAAATAACCTCCAAATGTTTTAATTCGAGCTCGGACATTCCATTTGAAATCCACTAGTTCTGCGATAACTTTTTCACCAGGGAAACTTCCTGGTGTCTGTCAACATCACGGATGTGTACATACATATCCCCATCTTTACAGCACACCAGCCATATCAACACTTTTTGCTTTGGGTCTTTTGCACTTTCAGTTTGTGGCCCTGCTTTTTGCTTTTTGGTCTGTTGCCTGCACCTCTGGTGTTCACCAAGTTGCTAGCCCCAGTACTAGCCTTTCTTCGTTGTATTTGTGGGATGAGTGAATAACCTAGTTGTCACTTGGAATACCTGGGTCTTGTCTTAGATACGGGTCAAGCCAGGGTTTTTCTTCCCCAGGAGAAACTAAAAACTTGACTTGCGTGGAGCGCCACTTTAGATGTATTATAACTGTAAATCTAGTTACCATATTTTCTTTTTATTGTTTGTTTTTTTTGTTTATGCAGTTTTGACTTTTATTTCTTGCTCCAGATGCTGTCATATGAAGGATCTGTATTTTCTGCTCAGACTGCTCCTTCCTCCAATACCACTAAAACCCACACTCCAGATCCAAGCCAGGTTGTTAAATCTGTGTTTGTTAAAAACGTTGGCTGGGCATCTCAGGTAATTTTAGTGAATTTGCTAATCGGATTATTTGTGCCCGGTAAACAGTTTAAATGAAATTATATTTTCCTTATCCCAAGTTTTCTTTAAGAAAAAAAAGTGTAACAATTGTTCATATGAAAAGCCGCTCGCAGATGACCACTGCAAGAAACAAATCAATCAGATTCTATCTAGTTTTCTGTTGGATTAGTACAATGTTAAACATTGTGTCAATCAAGCAATATGCATACATGCATTTACTGTACCAGGGAGTAAGATTTTTATATTTCTACTGTGCCATGTTTATTTTGTGAACAGACGAAGGTAATTGAACATGTTTTCTTAAAAAGATTTGTCTAAGCCTGGTGAGCATTGTCTAATGTCCACAGCTAGCATAGCTCCAAATGAAATAGTTCTGGTCAGGCAATACTGGTCAAACATTTAGAGATCGATGAAATCACTCTTGATGTAACTAGGGATCTGCTGAAAAGTCTTTTAAACCACTTGTAGAGCACAAATACCTTAAGCTTCCTGTTACATTTTCTTGATTTGTAGTTTTTTCTTTTGTAAATAGCTAAGCACAGGGGCTGTATGGGTGCAGTTCAACGATGGCTCTCAGCTTGTAGTTCAGCCAGGAGTTTCTACAATTATCTATACGGACCCAAGTGGCCAAGTAACCAGGTATTTAAAAAAAAAATGCATAAACTGAATGTTTTAATGTTTTATATATTAAAAAACAAATTTTGAGTGCTATGTTTTTCAATGCTGCATTACAAACGATCACTTTTTCACTGTATTTGATGTTCATATATGCACAGGGATCCTGCAAGATGTGCACGTTTCTTTTTTTTTGCATTTTGTTCCAAGAGGGTTTTTGAATCTGACATAAAAGTTTATGCCAGTACAGAAGCTGAAATGATTCCCCTCGAGATTTGTATGTTTATATAGTGACAGAAATTATTTTTATAGACCATTGGGAGGCAGCCCTGGCACTGCAGCTGTGTTGGAACGCCAAATCCATCATACCTGTGGCTGTCAGTCTTGCAGTGCCTCATGGGATGTGTAATTTTACAAAAGCTAGAGTGCCAAGGTTGCTTACCCCTGTTATAGACCTCTTGGAGTTCTGTACTTTAATTTATAAGGACAAACCATAAATACAAAGCCTGAACTGTAAGGGCTTGTGCAGATGGGAAAATGCAGCATGCTTTCAGGTGTGCATTTAAGATCAGTTTGAGATGCTTCTGACCTCAAGCTGCTTTTGCATTTCTATTTACTTGTATTTGAATGGGCTGATCCAGGTGGGAAAGGATTAGAACTTCTGTCTGGTTTTAACAGTTATAATTTTTTTTGGGGGGAGGGGGGTTGTTTTTAGAGATTTCCCCTTTCTTATTGTCACTGTGACAGTGGTTTTACCAGACAGGGAAGTGAGGGCAAATATGTAGCAGGCACACAAACATACAAGACTGAATAGGGTTCTGCCCTTCCCCAAGTCTCCAGAAAAATGTATTTCTGCTGTTACTATTGCAGAGCTCTCTCTTCACTTCCTTTCTAGTGAAACTGTTGTCACCCAGAAGCAGTTAAAAACCTGACGGGTTCTAATCTTCCCCCAACTCCATCCAAGTAAAGTAAAACGTTTTAGCAGGATGTGCACTTTAAATATGATTGTCTAATAAAGCAGGTGAAAAATTTATGTTGGGAGAAAATACATTTTAATCTGAAGTAAATCATTGTATTTTGTAGACATGGAGAAAATGACAGACTTCCAGACTGCATCAAAAGCAAACTGCAGTGCCTATCCTCTATCCTAATGCTTTTTGCTAACGCTGGCCATTCGTGATGAAAGACTACTTGTACATGACTGTGAATTACCTGAGCCACCTTAACAAAACCACATTCTTCAAGAGACTGTATGGCTATGTGTCTATTTTCAAACCCCCATATGTCTCCAATAATGTCTTTTGGATTCAGCATTCTTAACCTGTAAATAACAGTACAATTTACAGCCACATTTATCATGGATCTTACATGCCCTGGTCTGTATCTGTCTATGTCAGGGGTAGCCAAACTCCGGCCCTTCAGCTGTGGTGGAACTTCAAATCCCATGAGGCATTGCAAGATTTTCACAGCCACAGACCTGACTCCCAGAGAGAGATGCATCATGGGATTTGTAGTTTCACCACAGCTGTAGGGCCGGAGTTTGGCTACCCCTGGTCTATGTAAATGTTGTATGTTTTGTAAAATAGAAAGCATATTTTTTTATTTTTATCTGTTAACTTATATTTGTAATTTTTTTTCGAATGAAATGTTGCTGCAGTAACACGAGTAATAAATGCAGTGATATGAGCTCTAAATATTTTTTAACAATTGCAAAGTCAACACTTGTCACAGTCTGACGGGGCGTTCCTTGCCTTTTTCGTTTCCTTTTGTTGTATAAATGGCATTCTGGAGTTACTGAATTCAAGCTAAAACCCCAGCCTAAAAGTTTGTGTATATATTTTATTTTGACTTTTGCAAACCGTGGAAATTGGTTTAACCCCTTTTTTATTTTTACGTACCTGGAGATAATTGCATATATATTTATCATGCCATGTCTTCTAGGTTACTTTCACTTCTGGAAAGTTCCTGTCATCCACATATCTAGATGGAAATGTTATGAATCCCAATTGCACTTAAACAAATTTGAAACTAAAAGCCAAGGCACCAAAATAAAAAAAAACAAATTGTTTGGTAGAGAACCTTCTGGAATGTGCATTACCTGTGACCTTTCCGGAGGAAAACATGGAGGCTGTAGTTGCTGACTTCTCTTTCTATAGCATTAGGGGCCTGGCCTTCTTTGGCTTCAATACTTTGAGTAAGGAATTTAGGCACACTGAGTTTTCTGATTTGCTTACTACTTCCAGGTCAGTAATGATTCAGAGTATTGAAGGCGGTGTGTACAGTCTTAATAGCAAGCTAACTAGCATTTTCAGAAACAGGTTACTAAATGCAGCTTCTATGTTTCTCTAAGGAAAGGCATATCACGTTTATCTCTGGGCACTGGTTGAATGAAGATCTAATATTTCCCTCTTCAACTATGCAAACAGTTTCAAGTGGTGTACATGACTGCAGTTGTACCTGCAGTACTATAATAATGAATCTGCCACCATGCGTCCTGGTAAACTGCAGGTTGAACCCTCTAGTGTTATCAGCCACCCCCCCCCCCCAACCCAGGTCCTCCCCCCACCACTCCTGGTAAAC